>NC_090998.1:34429318-34732348 GCF_041146395.1 Eulemur rufifrons | reverse complement strand
ACCTTTGAGATAAGGTGAGAAATCCCTCTTATCTGACAGAAGCTGAGGCAGTAACTGAGGCCTAAGAGGCTTTGTGGTTCACTGGAGGCGAGGTCCTGACTCACAGCTCTGTTCCCCGGACCCCCTGAAACATGCTACATGCTGTCCCTGTGAGATTAGATGGGCAGCTCTTACGGTTTCAGGTATGATCTCTCTCAAGGGTACTTAAGGATAATTCTTGAAGCTTTAATGCCTCATGAACAACTGGCTGAGAAGGCTGCCTAAGGGTCCCTCACCTTCTTCACCCCACTACCTTTAAAAAAGGCTAACCTTGACCTTGAGGAAATAAAATTCATATTCTGGCATTCCTCCATTCCGTATAGTAGAACAGACAGAGTAAAGATTGAGGCTGCAAAAATTAGACATTGTATCTGCATGCCTACAAACGGCTGTTACTGGTTATTAATTTATGTAATTATATTTTCATCATTAACTATTCATTTGTGCTTTATAATTTAAATATATTAAGAACTAAATAGAATATTTCCTAGAGGTCTTTCCTGGTATGTGAGTGTGTATGTGTGTGTGTGTGTGTGTGTGTGTGTGTAGCAGAGTCATGTTTATGCCCCACAGTCATTGGAGCTGACATGAAAATAAAATCACTGCTTTGGACTCAAGGCTTAAAAACATTAGGGTAGGTGCTAGTACACATTTACTATCCCTAGTGTATATTTTTCTTTTTTCTTTTCTTCCTGTATTCCTCAGAAGTCTCTTTGGTAACCAGTTGAATGTTTTTTGCAGCCAGCCAAATGTTTCTTCTCCAGGCCCGCAATTTTCCTGAGGGAGGAGAAAAGGCAACTTTCTTCTGTTTCAGATTAGAGCAAAGGCACCACGAACTATCAGTTTTGTGTACCTAGTCAAAGGAAAGAGCAATGGTATTTCAGTTAGAATTTTTGGTTGCAAGTAACAGAAATTAACTTTAGCTAACTTAAGCCTAAATATTATTGGAAGGATTTTGGAAACTCACAGAATCCTTGGAAGCCAGGGTTGGAAAGCAGGCCATAATCAAGAAGGCTTGGTAGCAAGAAACACAGCCTGGTCCTGTCACAGGCAGGTCCAGTTAGAGCATCTAGGTGGACCCCCTCACGAATGGACACTCATCATTAGACTCACAACCTTGCTTCTGGAAATATGGTGTTTTAGTCCATTCAGGCTGCTATAACAAAAATACCATTGACTACTCAGCCATATAAAAAATGGTGAACTAATAAGTCTTGTATTAATCTGGATGGAACTGGAGACTATTCTTCTAAGTGAAGTATCACAAAATGGAAAAACAAACACCACATGTACTCACCATTAAATTGGAACTAATCAATCAACACTTATGTGCACATATGGAAATAAAACTCATCGGAAATCAAGCAGGTGGGAGGGAGAAGGAGGGAATGAGTAAATTCACACCCACAGGTACAATGCACACTATCTGGGTGAAGGGCACAGTTATAACATTGACTCAAACTGTACAAAAGCAATTTATGGAAACAAAACATTTGTACCCCTATAATACTCTGAAATAAATTTTTTTTTAAAAAATTTAAAAATACCATAGATGGGATAATTTACAAACAACAGAAATTTATTCCTCACAGCTCTGGAGGCTGTGAAGTCCAAGATCAAGGTGCCAGCAGATTTGGTGTCTGGCAAAAACTGTCTGCTTCATAGATGGTGCCTTGTTGTTACGTCCTCACATGGCCCAAGGGGCAAACAGTCTCCCTCAAGCTCCTTTTATAGGAACACTAATTCCATTCAAGAGGATGAAGCTCTCATGATCTAATCACCTCCTAAAGACCCCCAACTCTTAATATCATCACATTGGGGGTTAGGTTCCAACATGTGAATGTTGGAGGGACAGAAACATGTGGTTACAACTGTCTCTACCTTTTTGCCCAGTTCTCTCAAGATTCAAAGTTTAAGGCGAAAGCATCTGATTGTGCTAGCCCAAGTCACATGTCCGCTGCTGGAAGGTGAGAAGAGATAGCATCTGACTCCTTCCAACTCTCTAGTTAGAGATCCTTCTTTCTTACGTGAGAGGGAGTCCCTATAATCTGAAGGGTGTTCAAACATCAGTTAGTCAAAGAATTCACTGTGAGCAGTCAACAATTTTCCAGCTCATTTAGAGAATTATTCTGGTCTAATTTTGCATTATCCTGATGAATCCAATCAGATTTTTTACGCTCCTAAATTAACGGGATAAATGATGATACTCTGATTTGCCTATGAGTCTTGGTCAAAGTGAGGGGGAATGTCCTTTCTATGGGAAATATGTATATGGGAAACAGTCTCAATAATTAGAGTCTTCCATTCTTAAAATAATTCTATGCCCAAATTGTCTTCGAATTTAGAGAAAAAATAGTGTTTATGCCTGCTACATAGCAGTGCTCAATAAGTGTTTGTTGAGTGAATACCAATGAGAGCTACTTTTTATTTGATATGTAGCAATGTACCAGGCACTATAAAAAGAAATTTATATGCATTATATAACTCAAATGTCACTGTTATTATTTTTATTCCACAAATGAGGTAACAGATGTAATGAAGTTAAGTAACTTGTTCAGTGTCATAGAGCTAATAGTTGTGAAGTCACCAGAACCCTGGCCTATTGGAGTAAGCCAGGAAACAGGTCCTTCCTCAAACATGTGCTCTACTCTGTGCTCCCAGGAAAGGGTGGCTGCCACTTTTATTTCAGTTCAATCACCTTTGAGCTAAGTTTTATCATCAATCTAAATATAGAATAGAAACAGAACAGAAACTAGAAGTTGTGTCTCTTCCCCCTCCATCTACAGCTATTGACATAAACGGTTTATCCAGACTGTTTGTTTTCTCTTGGTAAAGTTAGAGAGGATTTTGAAGGGAGCAAATATTATCACTTACAAGCGAGACAGAGACTTTGGGACGTGGTCAGAATGTATGATTTTAGGGAGTAGGAGGAAATAGAATTTTCCACTTATATTTTATTTATAAAGATAGGACTTCTACATACATAAGCCAATTCCTAGATAGAAATTTAACATAGAAAAGAAGATGAATCCTTGAGAGCTTAAAAAAAAAAAAGAAAAAAAGTTGACAATTGCTAATTGGCTAATTAGTGCTTAACTAAAATGACTCCAAATTTGAGCATTCCCAGATGAACAGTAGGAAAAGCAAGCAGGAAACAAATTTAATGCCTTGAAGTAAAATGCACGTGGTTGTTAGTCAGACAAGCAGCTGGCCTGTTTTTCTGCCCACCCTCTTGCTGTAGTACTTTAGAGAACAAAGGAAACACTCATTGCAGACCTCCATTCCCTGTCTGCAAAGGGAGGACCTGAGGCTACTCCATTTGTGATGATAAGAATGCAGAATGCATGTGTGCATTCATTTATTCAACAGCATTTCCCGGGTTTCTGCTATGTGTCAGGCACCATGCTAGACACTGAGAAACAGCAATAAACCAAACAGACGTGTCCCTGTGCTTATTAAACACACCATCTTGCACAGGAATACCCTTTAAATAAATGACTCCTGAACAATCTTCATGATATATACTATAAAATAAAAGGGCAGCCACGCAGATTCTAATGAGAGGAAATGCAAAGGGAAGAGTGGCACCAAATTACAGACCAAACTTGAGCTGTGGTAATTACTCAGGTCTCAGTCAAGTCACCTGTTCAAATTAGAGAGAAACCATACTTTGCAAGTATCCGTTCCTGTTATTTGATTAACATTTACAAACAAAAATGAGTTCTCACAGCTCTCTGGTGAAGCATGAAATATTTTATTTTTCTGTATTTGGAGGCAGAGAAATTTTCATGAGTCATTTTAAAGATTTTTTTTAATGATTACACACACAGAAAAAAAAAAAAAACCAACAGGAATAAAGTAGAAAATTGAACTTGAACCCACTTGAAAATTGAACCTATTCCCTGACATAATTGGGGAAGATTTGAAGCATAGGATGTGGTGTTGTCAGTGTTTGCACAAACCAGGTTGCACTTTGACTCCAGCTCAGATGCAGACCAAAGCCTCTAGAAAAGGTTGTGAGGAATTCGATCCGGTGTTCCTGCCGAGCATGTTTCCAGCCACTCCGAGATTGCTTCATTCCCCAGGGAAGCTCCTGGCAACATGCTCTCAGCCAGAATCTCAGGTACCCTTAAAATAGAACAGCAAAGGACATCTGAGATGGCACATGCTCTTGTTTTAATGTCAGTAAAGGATGATGGCATTGCATAGTTACCTCACATTCCCTGCCTGCATCCCTAAATCTCCGTGCAGGTTCCTAGCTAAGCAATTGTTCTTGTCGAGGCACTGAGCTTTGGAAGGTCTTTATATCATAAAAGTACAGGCATGTGAGAGCTGTCTAATGTTTGCAGACGGCTGAAAACTATTTCATAATACTAATAGCTAATTCTTATTCAGCACTTACATCCTAAACACATTTCATACATGGTCTAAGAGAGGCCTTATTATCCTGCTTCACAGAGACCATGATGCTGTAGCAAGCCAGGCCTGGGAGTTTTGAAATTTAGTTCATTCCCTAAGAGATTACGTATTTCATTTTGAACAGAAGACTTCCAATCAGGATCTCAAAGTCATATTTAATTTCAGGGCAATGCTTTTTACTAGGGTACATAGGGCAAGTTATTTAGCCCCTGGGCATTGGTTCTTAAAGTGAAGAGGTGTAAACTGGATGAACTCTAAGTCCCTTTGCCAAGGCGCCACCTTTCTAGTTCAAACCAATAAATCCTGCCTTCTAGATAGAAGAGAGTGGTGGTCATAAAGTGTTTAAAATCATTTGCTTTCACTATTCTGGGGAATACATTCAAAAAAGAAAAAGAGAAGCATATTTGAATGTCACCTAGATTGAAGCAGTATTTAGTTTCTTTTTTTTTTTTTTTTTCAAAAATGTTTTCTAATTCTCCATGGGTATTCTTTTTGCTTAGATAGAAACTTCAGAAGTGAAACCCCAGTCCTTTGCAATGTATCTAAAACAAAATCCTAATGAGGGTATGTTCTATTTATACAAGGGTGAGAGTTGGGGAGGGGCATGATTTCTCTACCACATTTTCAGCAAGCTTTTGAAAAATGGCAATTTAGATAAGATTTGTCAGTCTTCCCACAATGGCTAGAATTCAAACCTCTGAGAAATTGGAAATGAATATTGTCCTCTCAACCAGAGCACAGGACCAAGTTAAATTTTCTACTTTATCCCTAATATTTTTTGTGCAATCATTAAAAAAAAAAATCTCTAAAATGACCCTTGCAAATTTCTCTGCCTCCAAATAGAGAAAAAATAAAATATTTCATGCCTCATCAGAGAGCTGTGAGAACTCATTTTTGTTTGTAAATGTTAATCAAATAATGGGCTTGGATACCTGCAAAGTATGGCTTCTCTCTAATTTAAACCTGGCCAGGTAATTGACTGAGGCCTGAGTAATTATCACAGCTCAAGTTTGGTATGTAATTTGGTGCCATTCTTCCCTTTGCATTAATTTGGAGCTAGGTGGGAGCTTTAGGGCTTTTGTTGTGAAGACAGTGCCTATAATGATTTATTTAAATTCTGATCATGCTTTCTAATTATGTAAATATTTCAATCACTTCTCTTGCTGACTTGACTCTTAAGATGCTGAGAACATTTTCTATACATAATATTTGGTGAAGTTTCCTGGCTTCTTTGCATTAAATGTTATGAGAAAATATGTGTTGCAGGGAAAGGAGAATCAAGCTGAGTGCTTTTCAATAATTCATCATTTTTCCAAGGTGGGAAATCCGGCACTTATATTTAGAAGCACCATTCATGCTCTTCATGCACCCAACATTATCGCAATTGCTTTTGTTCACCGGAAGAGCGGGACGGGTCATCAGATCCTCCATACCTTTGGGTGTGCTGACAGCTGTGTGCGAGCATTCGAGGTAGCAGCTCCTTGGCCATTTCAGGACGAGAAGTGTATACCTGGGTCTTAACTGACTTCACAGCAGTCAGCTTGGGGTGGCTATGCCTTTTTGTGTGCAGTCCCAAGAGAACAGAACCCAACATTAGCAACTCTAATTATTTCTCATCAATATACCCTGTTATCTCTCACCTCCCCGAACACTTTCTGTCGTCTCAAACTCTCTCCTCCATTCACTGCATAGCAGCTACAATGGCTTCCTTCTCCCCACCCCCACCCCTGGTGCCAGAACTGCTAATCGTCCAAATGCTGCATGGCTTGCTCCCTGCTTCCTGCTGATCTCAAATGCCACTTTTCCTGACAACCCTCTTCCAATTCTGCACCCCTCTCTGCCCCCTTCCCCTACACCAGCTTGTTGTTCCTCCATTGATACCATTATATGACATATATTTCTTTTTTTTTTTTTATTTCATCTTATTGTTATGGGGGATACAGAATTGCAGGTTACATACGTTGCCCATGTACTGCCTTTCCCCCCAAGTCAGAGCTTCAGGCGTGTCTGTTCCCCAGATAGTGCGCGTTGTACCCATCATGTAGGTGTATATCCCTCCCTTCCCCACCACCCCCTTCCCGAGTCAGCACCTTCAAGTGTTACCACTCCCCAAACGGTGCGCAATGCACTCATTGTGTAGGCATACACCCATCCCCTCCCCCACCCCCCACCTCAGTCTGATATCTGATTGGTGTCGTTCCCAGATGTGTATTTAGGTGATGATCAGGGAAACCAATTTTCTGGTGAGTACATGTGATGCTTGTTTTTCCATTCTTGGGATACTTCACTTAATATAATGGGTTCCAACTCTCTCCAGGAGAACCATAGAGATGTCGTATCTTCATTATTTCTTACAGCTGAGTAATATTCCATGGTATACATATACCACAGCTTACTAATCCAATCATGTATTGATGGGCATTTGGGTTGTTTCCACATCTTTGCTATTGTGAATTGTGCTGCTATAAACATTCGGGTACATGTGTCTTTGTTACAGAATGACCTTTTTTCCTTTGGGTATATGCCCAATAATGGGATTGCTGGATTGAATGGCAGGTCTACTTGAATCTGTTTAAGATACCTCCATAATGCTTTCCACAGGGGTTGCAGTAGTTTGCAGTCCCACCAGCAGTGTATGAGTGTTCCTGTCTCTCCACATCCACACCAACATGTGTTGTTTTGGGTTTTTCTCTCTTCCCCCACTTATTGCCCTGACTTTTTCCTTCCACAAGTATCTCAACATGGCATTTATTTGTTTGCTTTCTGTGTTTATTGTTTCTCTCCTGCTTCCTTATCCTCAATGCCTAGAACAGGCAGTAGCCATACAGTACTTGTTGATTAAATGAATGATTGAATCGTGACTGATAATATTCTCGACAGCTTAACAAGGTGGCAAAATATCCCTATGACTTAAAAAAAAAAAAAAAAAAAAATCCTAGCTTTTCAGCATGACATTCAAGGCCTCTTCTAGTCAGGCTCCAAACTTCTCATATACTTTTAACTTCTGTCATATATTTGCCCCTGGCCAGTGCGGCGTCTGTCTGTTTCACTCCTGAGGAGTCTCAGCTGTTCCCAGGGTACACTCACCATCCCTCCCACTCTCTGTCTTTCTTCAAACTGTATTGTGCTTCCCTGCGCTCACCTGATAAAATCTTGCCCTTCAGTATTAGCTTGCTACAGCTGCCATAACAAAGCACCACAAGCTGGGTGGCTGACACTGAAATGTTCTGTCTCACAGTTCTGCAGGCTGTATTTCTGGAATCAAGTGTCAGCAGGGTGGCTTCTTTCTGTCTTTTCATTTATTTATTTGTTATTTCAAAATACTGTGGGGGTACAAATGTTTTTGGTTACATGTATCAATTCTGTTCTGCTTGAGTCAGGGTTATAAGTGTGCCCATTACCCAGATAGTGTCCATTATACCCGTTAGGTAGGATTTCACTCATTCCCTCCACTCCCCTCCCCACTGCTTGATTTCCAGTGAGTTTTGCTTCCCTCTGTGCACATGTGTGCTCATCAGTTAGTTCCAATTTAATAGTAAGTACACAGGGTATTTGTTTTCCCACTCGAGATACTTCATGTGGGATAATGGTCTCCAGTTCCAGCCAAATTGTTGCAAAAGGCCTTAATTCATCCTTCTTCATGGCAGAATAGTATTCCATAGTATTAATAAAAGGGTAGGTTCTTTCTGAAGGCCTTGAGGAAGAATCTGTTCCATGCCTCTTCCTCCTAGTTTCTGGTGTTTTGCTGTCAATCTTTGGCATTTCTTGGCCTCTGCCTTATGGGCTTGATCTCTACCGTCGTCTTCACAGGCTTTCTCCCTGTGTGTGTCTGTCCAAATTTCTCCTTTTTCTAAAGACACCAGTCATATGGATTAGGAACCCATTCTACTCAGTATGACCTCATCTTAACTAATTACATCTGCAATGACCCTATTTCTAAATATGATCACATTCTGAAGTACTGGGCATTAGAACTTCAATATATGGATTTTAAGGTGGGGTCACAGTTCACCTCATAGTACCTTCCTTCAAGGCCTAGACCAGATATCACGTTCTCCAACATGCTTTCCTTGATGCTTTTAGTTGAAGTCCTTCTTTCTTCTGTTTTCTCGTGATGCTGGATTTATACTTGTCTTATTCCTTTTACAATCGTAATTTCAGTAACTCATTCATTTACCATTCAATACTTATGGGTGTATAGGGGAGAATAATTAGATAAAGTAAAATAATATTACCAAACTAAATAAATAACTTTTTCTCTTGAAAAAAATTAATTTTTTTTTCAACAAGAAGCTCTTAGTTGGAATGGACATCTGTGACAAAAGACAGACGAACAAGAGAAAAACAAGCAGGAGTTTATTAACATGTACATTTCACATATGAGACACATTCAGGGAATGAGTAGTTTGCTAGAAGGTGGGTTTGAGTTCCAGTTTATATGGCATCTTCAACAAAGAACAGTAAATTTTTAGAGAAGTGATAAGACAAAAGAAAAGGACTTTGAGTCTCGAGGGGTGACAACTTGTGGGAAGGCAAATAAATGGCAGATAAAAGCTGGTTACTACAGCTTGTTAAAGTAGATTCCTTGGTTATCATCTCTAGATGATAAGGGTCTAAAGTTATCTTCCCTGGGTAAACTTTGTTCTCCCTGGTAGAAGAAAGGCCAGGGTATCTTTTGTCTTTATAAATCTATGTCCTACTTTTAGGCAAATAGAGGAAGGGCAGAGAGCTTTTCTGTATCTGCTTCTTCTTAATTGCTTTTAGCTGAGTAATCCTTCATATTTTGGGGTAGTTTATTCTGGTCTCCTACAGGTGTTTACTTTGTGTCTGGGGACATAAAGGAAATAATATATACCCTCTGGCTTCATGGAGCTCTTAGACTAATGAGAATGATTTTATCTCTTGGTAGACACTCAACAAATTTTCGTTGAACTCAATGATTATCAATTTAATATTTTTTGTGATATACACATATGAAGAAGCAATGAGATAAATGTTGGGGCTCAGACGCTGATATTCCAAAATATGGTGCTTTGACATACTATATACCAAAGAAGCCTCAAGGTCTCTCTGACCTTCCCTCTCACCCACCGTCTTTCCTAAAGTTGAAGTTTCTTTATTGCCTAAGACCCAGACCCACCAAGGAGAACAATTATTTTTTAATTCCCCTCCCTGTAAGACCAAAAATGTAACCACATCTGAACAGACCCTTCCACTAGCAAAGAAAACCATTAACAACTTAATCTCTGTTCCCAGATTCATTCATTCTCTATAGTAATCCTTTATTGCCCCTCAATAGAATTCTTCTCCCCACCCCCCACCCCCATTAACCAGTTTTTCGAGGATGGTGTATATTGTACAATAAGCTTCTGAACTCTGTTGAGGGGTGGATAATAACTCTGTGAGTCTCCCTGGGCACACAGGTTAAATAAATTTGTATGCTTTTGCTCCAACTAATCTACTTTTCGTGAGTTGATTTTTCAGCAAACCTGCAGAGGGCCAAGGGGAAGTGTCCCTTGCCTCTCCTACATAAAGAAGGAAGAACGTTTTCACAGAAGTGATTCTTGCTTTTGTCTGGGAAAATGGATGGCCATTTGGCAGACCAAGTGGGGAATAACAAAGATTTCAAGCATAGGTGGCAATGGTTTGGGACAGGCATGAAAAACAAGTCAGGTTTGGGATGTTGCTGGTAATTGAGAACACCTGGAATGTAGAAGTATGGGGAAAGGTGTGAGAGGTAATCATTATATATGTCATGGATCTCTTTTGAGTTAGCATTAAGAAATCAAATGTGCTGCTGTAAACATTTCGAGTGCAAATGTCTTTTTTATACTCACCATCAAATTGGTATTAACTGATCAACACTTAAGTGCACACATAGTAGTAACATTCATGGGGTGTCAGGCAGGTGGCAGGGGGAGGAGGGAATAGGTATATTCGCACCTAGTGGGTTCGGTGTACACAGTCTGGGGGACAGACATGCTTGAAGCTCTGACTCTGGGGGGGCAAAGGCAATATATGTAACTGAAACATTCGTACTCCCATAATACGCTGAAATATAAATAAATAACAGCAAAAAAAGAAATCGAAAGTGACTGGATATTGAACACAATTCTTGTTCTCTCCAAGTTTATCCAAAGCCCCAAAGTTGAGTGCAGAGGCTAAGAGTCACAGCAGATACTTCATTAGTCTTATGAAGAACAGTCCAAAGCAGTCTTTCTCTTCTCTCTGCCCCTCCTTCCCACTTATATAAGAATTCAGTCGTTGAAGAGGGGATCAGTAGAGGCACTGACTCTTATGCTTAGGAGAAAAGTACTTTGCATCTCTTCTCCTCTCCCTAACCGGGGCAGGGAGGGGTCAGAATGAGGGGAGGGGCGGAGACTGAAAGAAAGCAAGAGAGACTGAGGACACCTGGTAAGAGGAGAGACCAGCATTTCACGCCTGAGTTGACGCTTGTTCAAATACGGAAACTCTTAGGCCACTCCCAGGGGAGGTGTCAGACTAGAAGTCAGTGAGAGAATCCCTGGGATGTGTGCATGGACCTGGAGGCTGTGTGTGTTTCCTGACCAGAGGAACCTGAAGGTGAGAAGCTGAGTAGAGCTACACTTGGCAGCAAGGCTGGAAACGAGGGTAGCAGTGGGGCAGTTGCCTGGCCAAGTGTGCCTCATTGATGGTCACCAAGGAAGAGCTGCCTCCAGGGCAAGGGTGCCTCGGTGACAAGACATGGTATGCTGTGTTCCTGGGGCAGGAGCTGTGGGGTGGGGGCCGGGGGCTGGGTGAGGGTCCAGAACAGGCTCACCAGAGGATACTTCACCCAAGGCATGAACTGTATGGTGTGCAGATCCCTCTAAAGAGCCCACGAATGTGCTCCACAAGGGAGCCAGCATTCGAACGATGCCCTTGGGAGGGCACTGATGGTTAAGAGAGAATTCGGTGGAGCCTCATCTGATTAAATGACTTTTCCTCCTTTTTTGCTTAGTTTCTTTTCACTAGCCCAAATCCTGGAGCTAGAAGCAACAGAATGACAGGGGGAATCCAATAAAAATAAAAATAATGAATTATGCTTCCTGCATCCCTTCCTTGCTGCAGGGCATTGCAGCTTTCAATTGGATGCTAAACTAAAGTCTGAATTCAGACCAGGCTGGATTTATTTCTACATCTAGCTGCAAAATGGTTCTGCCTTGTGATTCAGTCCATTTAATAAGCCTGTTACACAGACATTATCTTAGAGTGGGTGCAGAGTCACTAAAAGTTTTAGGCCAAGGAGTCATGTACTCAAGTTGTCATTTGGGAAGATAACACCAGTAAAATCCTACACTTCATTCACAGCCCAATCATCACTTTCTCAGGTGAGCCTCTCCTTCCCTCATTTTGATCAATTCTCTCTATTTCTAATATTTACCCTTATACTGGTATTTTCCTCTCTTGCCAAGAAGTATAGGCTGATTTTACACTCATTGTTGATATTCTTTGATAAATGCTTCTTTCCCACCTTGCATGGAAGCTTAATGGGGGTAGAAATTGCCTCTATCCACTTTTTTTAATTTTATTTTTTGCTATTTTATTCTCACAGTTCCTCCATAAAAGCACTTAGTAAATAAAAGAAGAAAATCACATACATATTTTCTATGACTACACTGTGAATTCCCTGAAAGTAGAGACTATGACCTATTTGTATTGACATCCCTGAATTTATCTAGCATAGTACCAATACCCCTTTGTTGAAATAAAATTAATTATTTGTAGTGACTTTGAAATCTAACAATTCTCATATGACATCTGGAGCTTCTGGATGTTCTATTGTCTATTCTTTTCTGCTGATTTTCATTCATGTTGTCTTATCTTCTCATAGGCTTTGTTCTATCATTGACTGTATGCAGGACTTTGGTTTGGAAAAAAACATTCCTAGAAATGATTTGAGGCATAGAATATTGTATTCCTCGAGGAGAATTTTTTTTTTTTTTTTTTTTTTTTGTGGTGGGGAGGAGGAACTGTATTTTTTAAAAAACGTTCTTAAGACAAATAGCTCCGGGAGAGCACCCCCTGTGCCCCTCCCCACCGCGCTCCCCCAGAGCCCCCCACACTCCCACCTTCTCTCCCAACTCAGATCTGGGGGCTAGTGGCCATGCTGCAACGCAATGCAAAAATAGGACGAGCACCCATGTTTCCCGGGTCTCTTCTCTAGGAGAATTTTTGTTTGTTTCTGTAGGCAGCTGGGGGCATTAGTAAACAGGGATTATTTTAAACCAATTTCAGAGTGAGATCTAGATAGTCTAAAGCCAGGTTACAGTTAGGGAGAAGGCTGGTTTACTTGTGGGTCACCTTTCCTCCTGAAGCATAGGCCTTGGGGGTCCCAATCCAAGATAAAGGCAGTTTACCAAGCTCGATGTTCAGCCTCCTCCCCTTTTTAAGGTTGTGAAAATTCTGTGTAGTCTTCAGCTGCCTCATCAAGGTCACAAAGGCAGCCCCAGTTGCTGGGCCGACCTCTTGAGGGTAGGAGCCCCTTTCTCTGTCCAACCTTCTCTTCATAGTCCTCATTGCTCTGTTATCTCGCTGATGCCTTCTGGAAGATGGTTTTTCTCTCTTGTCCATATTTTCTAGTTGTGCTCAGTCACCGGGTTGCTCCAAATTACCTAGTTCATCATTACTGGATGCCTAAGTCTTGAAAACCACAATGTTGAACTGACAATCCTTTTTTCCTAACTTTAAAAAAATGACCATTGACTTTGGCAGGTTTTAAATTAACCATAGCAGGAATCCTGTATTGTTGCCTGAATACTGGAGAACATTTTGAAAGCTATCAGGAAACGCTCCTGAAATATCAGATTCTACTCCTCAGTTTCAGTCTGCTACAGAATACACTTAAATGTTCATGCAAGTCAGTCTTAATGCCCTGTGAATCTATTTTCATCTTGGTTATGATATAATAGAAAGTAAGATTTAACATCGTGGTAACTTAAATTGTTTCCATAGAGAGTCCACTTATTAAAACGGCAGGAGTTGTAAAAACAAAAACAGAGAAATAGAACAATGAAGCCTGTAAAATCAGACCCTGAGGACAAGGAGGACAAGACTTCTTTCTGAAGTGACTTTAAGATGATTTATCCATTACCGTTTATCAAAAAGTTTATCAGAATCCTGAGATATGCCAGGTAGAGTAATGGATGCCAGAGGTGGGAAGCAAAAATTTAAAAAGAAAGTCATGGTTCCTGTCCTTCCAGTGTAATGCTCACTCCTAGCAACCACTTAATATACTATTATTCCAAAAACTTTCCAAACGCAGTAAAAATGAGTTTTATTTGTTCTACTGCCCAAATGCATTTGCAGTGGGTTCAGACATTGGAGCTTCATGGCAACAAGAGGTGGCCATTTGCTAAGAGCATAGCAAAGAGAGGTAGAGCGTGAGAAATAGTTGGCGTAATGGGATGGAGGTGCACGAGGAAACTGATGGGCACTGTCACCCTGAGTCTAGCTTGTCCTTCAATACTTTCCCTAAAGACTGAAACAAGATCCGCACTTTTCGCCTCTCACAAAAATGTGCACTGCTCATCTCTGGCAATAATCAACTCAAACAAAAGACTGACACAGGACCTGCACTTTCCACCTCTCACAAAAATCAACTCCAACAAACGATTCTTAAAATAATGGTGATAAGTGCTACCATTCTTAAACTAATGGTGAAATAATTCTTAAAATCATGGTTATTTTAAAGGCTCTAATACCAACTTCTTAGAAATTTCCAGTTAGCTGCACCTCAACATAGATTTGTCTGCCAAAACCATTTTAGGCTCTGAGCTGATGAAACAAATCATCTTAAAATGATGGTGAAAAGTACTACAGTCCTTAAAAAATGGTGAAATAATGGTGAAATAATTCTTAATGGTTATTTCAAAAGTTCTGCTACTTACTTCTTGGAAATATTGCACTTTTCACCACTACTTTAAGAATCATTTGATTCATCAGCTTGAAATCAAAAATGGTGTTGGTAGACAAATCTATATTTGGTAGACAAATCTTTGTGTTGGGTGTCCAGTCTCTGGGTCAGAATCTCCTTTTCCTACCATACCTCTCTTCTATCTATGACCAAGCAAAATATCCTTTTTTGCTTAGTCATAGTTCAGATGAATTAGCAGCTCTGTGTAATGGAGCTACAGACAAGACACAGCACTGCTCTTGACATTTTAATAGATTAGAAGTTTTATTTAAAGGCTGAGAGAGAACAGAAAAATTTCAAACTCAGTAACCTTATTTCCTCCCTAGAATCTTTCCAGGGATTCCTAACACTCCTAAAGAAAGCAACTGCTAGGCCAAGCACATTTTCTAAGCAGGAAAGAGACTTATAAAATTAAATAGACTAACAAAATGCTGTGGAAATTATTCAAGCTCCTCACATTAGTTTTTCTTGTGTCTTAAAACCAGGGCTACAACTAGGAAGTCATATGTCTCACTGTCTTCTCTCTCTCCAGCATAAATCATTCAACCAACACTACACACCTTGGTGAAGTTCAAATATTTATGAATAAGCTGGCTGAACAAACTCACCTTGGAGCTTGATGTGGAAGCCAGAGACAAACATGTCAATATTGTGATTTGATAGAGTCAGGAAGCAGGAAGTCCAAGGGCTTACAAATGAGGAATATTTGAGAATTAAAGGGCCAAAATATGAAAATAAATGCAACCACATGAACACCACAATAATTCATATTTCCTGGGGGAAACTAATCTGGTACTGGCAGTCTTGCAAAATTTCACTATTTTTAAGTGATGGAATGGTTACCCTGAATGGTCCAATCAAGTTAAACTTCCTATAGAATAAAAAACATTCAGTATGAAAAAAAAATTTTTCACTGTTTTTACTGATGGTGTTCCATTATGTTAGTTAGTTAATTAAGCTTGGGTATTCAATTAAATTTTAATTAATACAATAATTGGAACTAGTCAAACGAAGCATTGCTTACCAGTAGCCCTTTGGGACCTGCTTTGATGAACAGATCAAAATGATTTATAATTAGGTGTCAATTATTTATATGTAAATGATATTGCTAAAGGGCCGGCGGGCATCTTGAAAAGTTTATTCTCAAGAGGTTTAAACTTTCTTCTTACCTATAACCTTATTTATATGCATTATTAATTGTCTTAGCAAGATAGAAATGCACAGAGAGAAAAACAGGACTGTAAAACAGTGTTTCTTCTGTTTGCTTTAACAAATTCTCATCTTGTAGCAAGTGAATTAGTAGAATTTTCTTATGTTTTATTTGATTTAACCCTTTTTTTTTTTCCTAAGCCTCTATAATCACATGATGGGTTAGTCCTTTTAATAGGAGATCGTCAGTAGAGAGCACTGTATCTATTCACAAGAAGCAGTTTGACTAAATTCAGCTTAAATCAGGTTGGGTTTGTTTTATTTCTTTGTCAGAGAACACATGTCATAAACTAGGTTGGCTGATTTATTCTTTCCTTTCCCTTCTATTTTCCTTTCTTCCCCCACCCATCCCTCCTTTCCTCACTGCTACTTTGCAAGATGGTCCTGGACTTTGTGTTTGTGTGCGAGGAGACACTGATCAAGTGTTTGTTAAATGTAGTTTTCATCAAACATAGTTTACATTCATAGAGAACTTGCGAGGACATATTCACTATTAATCCTCACAATTCTCTTAAGATACTTAGAGGCGACTGGTTTGTTTGTTTGTTTGTTTGTTTTCCCCATTTTCCAGATAGGAAGCTAAGTCTTAGAAAAGCAAGGTATCAGACTCAAGAGTAACAATTACTAAGTAATGGAATTTCTATTATTATAACACACTCACTGATATTGACAAATTTCATGTGCATTAAATTTCAGAGTAAGACATCTATGAAATGTTTTACAATGACACCACATGGGCATACGGCAGAACCTGATCTGCCCGCAAACATCGTTTGCCTGTCCATTTGTTGATCTTTCTTCTATCTTCTGAGGCTAAGAGAACAACACCAGCCTCTGTCCATGTTAGATAAACTTAGACTCCCACCAGTTCTGCTTCCCAAACACAGTTTTCTGCTTTCCAAACACAGTTTTCTGAAACACAAGCTAAAATCTTAGAATATTTTAATGGTCTTCTCGCACTCTCTGGTTTTGCCTGCAAATGTTCATTTTTAGCACTAGGTCAAGACTACTTTTTATATCTGCTATAAGAGAAGACCTGGGTCCTTATATAATGTGTTTTCCATGAAATTAGACAAAAGAGTCACACAATCTGGTTGTAACTTTGACTTGTGATTTTGGTTAATGTGCCTATGTTGAACCAGAGTCACCTTACCCATTACAATTTTACATTTGTACTTGTGTAAATGTCCAGAAATAAGCATTGCTGTTTTTAAAATGTCTAAAGCAATTTTCTCTAACAAGCACATGATCTCTATATTTCTTCTTGTAACCTTTCCAAAAACGTTAACATTTCCTAACTACATAGATTTATGAATTTTAAAAAATGATCAGTAGGACAACATGTCCCCCATTAACCTAGATCAAAAGTGGCTCATCCATTAAAAAAAAAAAAAACCAAGAAAAACCCTATCAAAAAGTGGGCAAAGGACATGAATAGAAATTTTTCAAAAGAAGATATAAAAATGGCTAACAAACCTATGAAAAAATGTTCAACATCTCTAATCATCAGGGAAATGCAAATCAAAACCACAATGAGATATCACTTAACTCCAGTGAGAATGGCCTTTATCAAAAAGTCCCAAAACAATACATGTTGGCATGGATGCGGAGAGACAGGAACACTCATACACTGCTGGTGGGACTGTAAACTAGTGAAACCCCTGTGGAAAGCAATGTGGAGATACCCTAAACAGATTCAAGTAGACCTACCATTCGATCCAGCAATCCCATTATTGGGCATCTACCCAGAAGAGCAAAAGTCATTCTATAAAAAAGACACCTGCACCCAAATGTTTATAGCAGCACAATTCACAATTGCAAAGATATGAAAACAACCTAAATGCCCATCAATTCATGAATGGATTAGTAAAATGTGGTATATGTATACCATGGAATATTACTCAGCTATTAGAAATAATGGCGATATGGCATCTCTTTGGTTCTCCTGGAGAGAGTTGGAACCCATTCTATTAAGTGAAGTATCCCAAGAATGGAAAAATAAGCACCACATGTACTCACCAGCAAACTGGTTTCCCTGAGTGCACATTTGGGAATAACACCAATTGGGTATCGGACAGAGGTAGGGGCTGGGGGGAAGGGATGGGTGTATACCTACTTGATGAGTGCGATGTGCACTGCCTGGGGAATGGACACGCTTGAAGTTCTGACTGGGGGGATGCGGGTGGGGGCAGGGATGGGTGGATACCTACATGATGAGTGCGATGTGCACTGTCTAGGGAATGGACACACTTGAAGCTCAGACTCGGGGGTTGGGGAGGCATGGGCAATATATATAACCTGAACTTTTGTACCCATAATGAGCTGAAATTAAAAAAAAAGTTAAAAATAAAAAAATAAAATAATAAAATAATCGTTCAGGAAAAAAAAAAAAAAAGAAAAGAAAAACCAAAAACCCAACACTGGAAATATTTCTGAAGATTTAAGTGTAGGCACTATTGAATAACTAATAAGGAACCATTTGGGCATATGTACCAAAATTACTTATTAAAAATACATATGCAAGTACATATAAGTAAAAATATATTTAAACATGTACATGAAGCTAAAATATATAATTTTTATATGTGTGTATATTTATATATGTGTATTATACACACACATAACATATATATATATGCCAGAAATACTCTAAAATTATCTCCTTTCTCCTTAGGTAAGCAATAAAAAATAATGTGTTGACCGATTACTTGATCATAGATTAGCACAAAATGGAATGTTTTGAGTGAGGGTCCTACCTATTGCTTTACTGTTACATTTACATTTTGTTCTTGCTTCTCCAGTTGACTAAAGCCCTCGTAGAAGGAATGGGCACAGAACTGGAAGATGTGAACCCTGGAATCACACTGACAGTCTGTGCAGGTAGGCAGCTGGTTATATTACAGTTACACCAATTGCGATGACCTTGTCATTAAGTAACCTTACTATATTGGAGCATGGGAATGTGTTGCCCACTTGGAATTCCTCATCCACATTCCACCCTCCATAGTACTACACACTCAATGAACAGAAGCTAAGGCAGGGCAAAATCTAATCTCAGTTGTGTATAAAGATGAGGTTATTGTTTAATCATAACTTTATAATTTATTATTTATCATAATAAAACTCAGTATTATTAATCAGTAAATTTCATTGGCTCTTGCACTTACTTGCACATTCAAGTCCCCCAGCTTCTGCAGTGTTTACCACCAAGTATTTCTAGGAAACCCAAAGGGGTTTCTAACAGTGTTCTCGTGAACAATTATGCCCCCTGGGGACTCTGCTCTTGCTCCATTAGCTTTCAAAGATCCCTCTGGGCACCATAATCTTCTAGTAGCTCTACAGCTGCTCTCCCGGGCATCATTGCCAGTGAGCTCAGGTCTCATAGCATATAAATGGGCAGGGAGTAGAATGCCTCTCTGCCCCTTGTGTTAGCATTTGTCAGAGGGGTTCCAAAGCAGCACTGCCTTTGCACCAACATTTTCAGAGCTTTTGTGAGAAGCTGCTCTTTCAGTTTTAAATTAGATTTTTCTCTCTTTCTAGACATGCATCCAGGCGAGAGATGGATTTGAGTGACAGCCACTATGTTGTCCTCAAATTTCTTATTCTCTTTCAAGGACAAAGACTTGTTATAAATATGTCATGCTTGGTTCCCTCTTCCCTTTAGATGAACTCTTTTCCAGGAGGCTTCTCAGGTCCTGTGAAAAGAGCCTTGAGTCAGGGCCATACCAAAGTGTTCCAGACATATCACAATGTCACCAGAAGACATAGGTTGGGTTAAAGATGAAATCCTTGCTGCAAAAATAAGAACACATTTATAGACTAGTAGAGCTGAAAGGTCAGTTGATATTCTGCTGTTTCATTCAAAAAAAAAAAATGAAAAAAATTAACTAGGAAAGAGAAATTGAGTGAATACCGTGGAATTGGGAATCACCTTGGTGTTCCAAAACTGACTAAAAAAAATTAAAGAAAATAATTCAGGAGATGGAGACCTAGTTTTACCACTTACTTTTCATTAAATCTCTTAGATCTTTAATTTTCTCACCCATAAAATGGTAGGTCCTAATAGAATATGGAGAAAATTATGGACTTAGGGGCTATTACAATCCTTCTTCTTGGATAAGAAGCCATGCAATAGTTTTTTACTTCTTCCTTTTAATTAGTAAAAATATTAGTGTGCCTGTATGTGTGTTTTATTTTCTTCTTATTAGAATTTTTAAATCTTTTGTAGAATACTCTTTGTAACGCATGAACCTCAAGGTTAGGTTATTTTAATATTTCACAATTATGTAACATTTACAAATCAGGATAAGACAGTCTGGATAAAGGCTCCTTTGACATGAGTCCTCTTAACCTAGTTGTAGTTTTACCTCTGCTGATTCTGCAGAATGACCTGTTCAAGGTTGCTTGAGGACCAGGCCTCAACAGAGTGGGAGAAGAAAGGTCTTATCAATGCTGCTGGCTGTATCATATTGAATTCTTCTCTCCTTTCCCCTGGGGCCCTGATGTATACTCTCAGGACAGTGGGGTAAGGGGACCAAGAGTGAAGTTATTTGCATATGCTGAGCACTGTGAGAAGCTTTGCCTTTAAGCACTGAATTTCTCAGAGTGTTTAAGTATTAAAGTGGAAGTGCATGAATCCTCCCTCAGAGTTCACTGAGTTCTTTCCCTAAGACCTAAACTTAGCTCTCATTATTGAGTTGCTGAGATGGTTTGGTTGTGTACACTATAAAGCACTGTATGTATACTACTAGAGTGGTCACCACATGAGACAGAATATCAGAGCTGATTTATTAAGTGGCACTTACTGCTAACACCGAGGACAAAAGATTGAATGAATGATGACTGAAGTTATATCCTGGGAATGCAATGCCTGTGATCTAGTACACAAGCCTGGAACTAAAAATTAAAATTCCAACAACAGAATTAATTCTCCATTCTTAACAGATCACCTTAATGAAACCCATAGCATTCCAAGAGTCTTTGGGGGAATGTCTCTTGGCTACCGTGTCCTGTTCTCCATTGACATGAGGATTGCTACCGTACAGGCCAGAGACGAGCAAAGCTACCAAGGCCGGACCTCCTCCCTGTGGAATGTCCATTCTAGATGTCAGTGTTCTGGTTTGCTGCTGTGCTCCAACATGAACTACAAACAGAAAATCCACATTTGCTGACCTGTGTCTGCTCTCCTCCCAGGCTCTAGACAAGAGCTTCCTGGTGCCCCAACTGTCTCCAAAAAACCACTTTTTAAAGGTGCCTTTGGATTTTTGAAATATTCCCCTCTCCTATCAGAGAGGGGGTGAGAAACTTCATGTTCCACCCAAATTGCTCTCTCTTTTGTCATTAGCTTTTGCTTTCTATAATTTCCCTTTGCCTCATGAAACTCAGTACTCTATTCCCTTAGGTTAACTCTCCCCCCATCCCCTAGGACTGCATGCTCAGTTCCTAAAGCAAATAAGCTGATGGCATACCCATTCTCAATAGCCTTCCAGAAGTGTTTAGCCAAGTATGAATTCCAGAGTGAAATAAAAGACATGTATTATCAAATTGAGTCTCCCTGGTATAAATATCAATAATATCTTAGCCATTTTTTTATTTGATGTATTTTTTTTCTTTTTTTTTAATTCACAGTATTATGGGGGTAAAAATGTTTTTGGTTACATGGATCTCTTTTATAATGTGCCAGTCAGGGTTAAAAGTGCCATAAAGTACTGGGAGTCACACGCAGATTCTACACTACAGAACATTTTTAAAAGGAGAGTATGCAACTAGTTATCTGAGAAGGTGTATTTCTTTTTGCTTAGAAATAGAATGGAGTGGACTCTGTGACTCAATCATTGGACTATGAACTAAATTTCCACTAATACTTCAAGGAATAAGATTTCTTAGAGGAAAAGTATCTCATCTGGAAAAAGTATCTCATCTGTGTATCATTGCTCATTCATTAAAAAATTGCTAGAGAGTATCTACTATGCATGTGTCAGTCAATGTTCCAGGTGCTGGGCTAGAGCAGTAAACAAGACCAGTAAAAAAGTCCTGGCCCATAAGAAGTTAAACAAATAAAGAAACAAGATAAATCCAGATTATGATACATGCTGTATAGGAAATTGTGTTTGCCAGCTTGGGCTGCCATACCAAATTACCACAGATTGGGTGGCTTAAACAACAGAAATTTGTTCCGTACAGTTCTGGGAGGCTGGAAGATCCAAGATCAAGTTTCTGGCACAATTCAGTGTCTGGTGAGGGCTGTCTCCCTGGCTCTCAGATGACGCCTTCTCTCTGTGTCCTCACATGGTTGCGAGAGGGAGGGCAACTCTGCAGTAACTTCTTACAAGGACACTGATTCCAACATGCAGGCCCTACCCTTGTGACCTCAATGCCATCACCCTGGAAGTTGGGGCTCCAACGTATGCATTTTGGGCCAACAAAATTCAGTCTATTGCAGAAATAAATAGGGTGATGTGATGGAAAGTAATGGGGTAGAAGAGAAACTAGGATGGAAGGGAAGAACTCTCTGGGGAGGTGATATTTGAGCTGAGAGCTGAGAAAGTAGCAACGTTGTCAGAAGCTCATATAGAAATCACTCTTGACACAGGAACAGCAAATACAAAAGCCCTGAATATCCAAAGAGCACAGAAGGCAGGTGTGGCTGAAGGTAAAGGAGGAAGAGATGGTGTCAGCTTGGACTAGGATAGTTGCTGTGGAGACACAGGGAAGTAGAAGAATCAGAAACACAGATCCATAAGAATTTATGGATCCAATGTGGAAGATGAGGAGGAGGAATCCCCTTAGGCAATTGGATCTACTGTTTACACAGGAGGGGATTCTGAATTTATAATCCAAGACTGCAAAATCAACTCTCTATAAACTCAGAAAATTGGTCAACTATTGACACAAATGACCTCATAAAGACAGTCACATAGCTATGGGTTGATCATTCTGGAATATAATAAAGTTATCCTCAAAATAACTTTTTACCCAGAATAAGTTTCAGAGACTTCAAGGCTGATAAAACAGAACCAAAAGATGGAAGTGATCCAAATCAAGTAATGGATCATGATTTAATGTATTATATTTGGATTTATCTCCCTATTATATATTTTACTTTTATGATTATTTGTGCATCTGAGAAACAAATTGATTTCTGCATTAAAATAAACTATGAGAAATTATAACAACATATTTACATAATGCTTGCTCTGTTCTACATTCTAGGTGCTTCACATGTATCAAGTAAGTCAATTAACTGATTAAATTAACTAATGTGTTCCTTACCAGGGTACTATTATTAGGCCGACTTTACAGATAGTAAAACTGAGGCACAATTAGCTGAAATGATCTTCAAGAAGTGTCACAGCTATTAAGTGGGCAAGCCAGGATTCAAACCCAGCAATTTGAAACTAAGGCTCGTGCTTTCACCCTCCTCACTACAATGTCTGTTACTGATGATTAAGGAAGCCCAAGAGGCTTGGGCAATGCTAAATTAATAGGTTTTTTAACCTAATACACTTGCTTATAAAATGAATGATTTTGGAAAAAAAGCATTTGTAAAAACACTTTTATGTACCAGATAGACCCAAATAAAGTACAATTCCCAAATGTTTTAAGGTCTTTATAACATAATAAGAACATTCTCAAATCAATCCAAAGAGCTAGCTACGAAAGAAACCTAGACTGTATTGTGATTTCTCTTTTGGAATTTGAATATTGGTCATCACTGTCTTCTAGAAGTTGTTTGATTCATTTCACTATAAATTTCACTGTTAAATTCATGTCAATTAATAATTACCAGCTTGTGAGCTGTCAATAGATGTATTGCTATAAATATTGTGATGTGACAGATCAAAAGTGAAAAAGATATTTATTTCTTCAGTATAGAACTATTTATTGCTTTCCCACCATGTATGGGCCACTATCCTAGGCAATGGGACCTTTCAAAGGTTTAATTGCTCCTTTGTGAACACAAGGTTTAGTTTCCCAATTTGGGCACAGAGAAAGGTAATGACCAGATTTTTAATGTCATTTTTAGACCCAGACATTTTTAGACCCAGACATTTTTAGACCCAAAAGTTACTTCCTATTTTTTTCTACATCATGATACTGTTTTCTTCTAATAAGTAACTTCAGTACCTCTGAAATGATCCAACTGTCTTCAGTGATTTTCTGACAGAGTATGTTTTCAAAGTTGTCATCTATTTGCAGAGAGAGAGATACTATTAATAGTTAGCATGCTGGTCCAGCATTGCATTTAATGACAGAATAACCTGACATGAGATTTGGGACACAAACTTTTAAATGTTTCATATCATGGTAACTTGCTTTGTGTTTTGAGTGGTGCTTTCTAATTAGTTGTACATGTTGTCAAAACTTTTCCAACATCTCATTTTTATAGCATAATAACCTTGGCCTACTTCATACTAGCAGTGCACCTCAGCTAGTTTTCCTCAACAGATTGTGTGGTGTGAGGGAAATCAATAGCTCATTTTTAACATCAGTGAAATGGATAAGCCCAGAAGAGTTTCAGCCAAGCTTTGCATCCTCCTGACAGGGAAATACATGTTTTTCCTGTTCCAAGCTGCACAGTTTACAAGCAGCAATTGACAGTTTTGCAGAATTTCCCAAGGTTAGAGCTATCACAGTGGCTCTTTAAAGTCTTACTGAGTGTGCTGGGAGCATATCTATAACCACCCCTTTCCGTCAAGTTTAATTCCATAAGAACTTTCTATCCTTGAACGTGCTCAGTAAATGTTAAGCCTGATTAAATAACTGGAAGAAAGCTGTTAATCACCTGCAATGCCAGATGGTGGTGATTGAACAATGAGAAGTCTGAACACTTTCTATATGCTTAAAGGTGCAAGGTTAGTGTGATTGTGTTTTTCATTTTAAATACCTGCCAAAGGTGGCATGAACTATACCTCAGTCTGTGTTGCTAGAACAGAATACCTAAGACTAGGTAATTTATTAAGAAAAGAGGTTTATTTGTCTCACCATTGTGGTGGCTGGAAAGTCCAAGAGCATGGCATCAGCATCTGCTCGGCTTCTGGTGAGGGCTTTCGTGCTGTGTCCTAACGTGGTGAAAGGTCAAAGGGGAAGCAGGCATGTGTGAAAAGGAACCAAACAGAAGGAGGAACTTCACTTTATAACAACTGGTTCTCAAGGGAACTCATCCCTTTCCATGAGAGTGAGAACTCTCTCTTGATGGGTGGCATTAATCTGTTCATGAGGGACCTTCCCCCAAGACTCAAACACCTCCCAGACCCCACCTCCCAACACTGCCACACTGGGAATCAAATTTCAATATGATTTTTGGCAGGGACAAACCACTTGCAAACCACAGCAAACTGTAACCTACTTAATTTTGCTGATGTTAGAGAAAGGAATAGCGGGAAGTTGATTTAATCAGAGCTGGAAGCCATTTTGTGCACTTGAGCATAATTAATTCATACACATATTCTGGTGGGTATATGGCTATTACTACTTTTTAGAACATACTAGTGGAAAAGTATCTAGGAACAAACACTTTGCATTTTTTTCATAACGCTTATCATGGTAGGACACATCTTTCTCAAAAATCATGACTCCTACAAAGAGATAGTAAGAATTATCATGATCTGGAATGTCATTCAAATGAACATGGCTGGAATAAGCAAATTTGAGAAGAACCAGACTTTAGTTCTTTGTTTCACTACCCACTCTCTCCTTTCCAAGAAAAATACTATCCAGTCCTTATTGCCTTTTTCTCATCCAAAATTTCTAGAGCTGCTTCATCTTAACTATATCTCTACTCATTCCCACCAAACTCATTTTCTTTGGGAGCAGAGGCATAAAGTTCTACTAATAATCATTTGCACAGAATGGTTTGCATCTTATAAGGAACATCTTTTTTCACTTCTTAATGCAATTCTTTGAAGTAAGCTTCTTTTAATCCCAGATGCACATGTAATAAAACTGAGGCTTGGGACCACTGGATGCCATTCATTGTCCATGGCCATACGCTAGTGAGCAGCCAGTGGGGAAGGAAACATGGTTGCCATAATTATGCTGCTCTCAGTATTTCTGCACATGTGGGTCTGAACTACTTGCATCTCAACTGCCAGGGTACTTGTTAAAAATACACATTTGTACGCTCCATCCCAGAATGACTGAATTAGAATCTTTTGAAACAGTGCCCAATAATCTCAATTTAAATAAATGCTACAAATAATTTCATTGCATGTTCAGTTTGAGAATCCTTGTGTCATATTATGCTGTCTTTGAGAAAAATCATATAGTAGTTTTCATTTTAGTGTACATTTGAATTTCGGATTATTTTATATTTGTTTGTTTAATATATGTCTTCCTCAGAACAAACCCTGATAGTTGCACAAAACAGGAATTATTCTTCTTCCCCCAGAGCATCTCCTTCCCCAATAAGGAGAAACTGAGAGTAGGAGAGGGAAAGGGATTTGCCCAAAGTCAAACAAAACAGTAAATCCAAGATTTGAAAGTATTTTGTATTTTAAACATAAAGTGCCACTACCAGAATTTATTCAAGTAAATCAGCTCTTTCTAATGGATTTTCTGCAGGAAAATCTACTTATGTTTCAGTAATGTTCATTTCCATGGTGTATGCTGTGCCAATGCAGACATTGCAAATGGAGTGTAGATCTTTTTTCATTAGGAGTAATGAGCAAATTTTGACAGAAAAATACAAAACCGCCCTTAGAGAGCTAGTTTCTACTTCAGTTCCAATTGATCGCGTTATTTGTTTAGGTCTCCAAAGGTCCAATTAGAGAAAGCAGAGGTAATAAACTCAAAGCTTCTATGATGGGTTAAGGAGAATGTGCTTTTTGATTGCAACTGTTAGATTGAATGATGTTCCTACTACTGTGGAAGGTATGTCACTGACTAATGATCTCCTTTGATTTTAGTATCACCTTTGAGAACTTTTCCATTTGAGTCACTGAGGTTTAAGGAAAGTTGGCATTCACCTAGAATGATATTTCTTATTTTCAGCAGTAAAAAGTTGGGTGGAATGACATGGCAAACTGCCACTGAAAAGGGTGAGTCAAGGACAAGGATAAAGGAGTAAAAATAACATGGAAGTTATTTATTGAATAGACTCCATCATTTCCCCTTCCCTTAGCTTCCAAGGTTATGTTTCCTTCCTTTAGGGTCTGAGTCCTTGTTCTAGTCTGGGGCAACTCTGAAGGAGCCTCCCAGCTCCAGAGCTCCCTATAGGGTTGAGGCAGAGTGTTATTGCAACTCCATCCAAGTTCAACGTTCTCCTCTGCCCCATCCTGCCTCACTCACCCCTCACAATTGTAGATCTGGAGCATACTTTCCAACACACCTACTGTATGCAAATATCACAACCTCAGTTAGTTCCCAGAGAACAAATCCTACAAGTGGGAGGACACCCTTTGAGGACAATGGGTGATGATTCCCCCAGCGTCTAACGAGAAGTGCTGAGACATCCATGCCGATTGTACCTCAAGCGAGCACAACTAGTCTGTGACAGTGAGTCTGCATCAAACATTCCAGCCTATTGGAGGCAAGAATTGAAGAATGAGTTATAGACCAAGGGGCAGAATGATTGGATTTTCTCCTTTCTTCCTTGTGGACCAACCTTGTCCTCTATTCCAAGCCAAGAAAGGGAGCCTAGAAAAGCTTTCAATTGCGGTTGGGGCTGCCCACACTGACAGACATTTTATTCCCCAGCTGGAAATTACCAGAACTACAGAATT
Organism: Eulemur rufifrons; assembly: GCF_041146395.1. Taxonomy (NCBI): domain Eukaryota; kingdom Metazoa; phylum Chordata; class Mammalia; order Primates; family Lemuridae; genus Eulemur; species Eulemur rufifrons. The sequence continues at coordinate 34,705,024 of NC_090998.1, read as the reverse complement.
GTGGGTTTTGAGGCTTTCCTGGGGGCCCAGCTCTCCATGGGAGAGTTCTTGGGAGAGCTGGACAACCACCATCTAAGATGGAAGGCATATGTTATTGTGTTGCTTGCTTTACTTTTGGGGAAGTTTAAAGGTAGGCAGGAGGCTCAAACAACCTGTGTTAGCAGGGATTAAAAAGAGGGCAACAGAAGGAGCAAGGAGGCATGAGTTTCCATGTTCCAGGTGAATGCTGTAGGAGGTACCTGTGCTGGAGCTGTCTTGATTTGACCCCAGTAGAGGCCAAGAGATAAAAGTCTAGGGAAGGGAGCTGAGGGAGAGTCACAGGAGTCAGCGAGAGAGTACACAGTGCATGTCAGTTCCTGGGTCTCCTCGGGGATCTTAGTCTGTCCTCTCTTCTATTTAAGCTCTCTATGCGCAGTGTTTGTATACCCCTTTCTCTCTCTTTCAAGCTCTCCCCTTTGTCTCCTCCCCAAAGAATTCCTTTCAAACCTTCCAAATTCTCCTTAATTGCTTAAGGAGAGCAGTTTAGTTATCTGTTTTATTTCCCATCTATGCCCAATAAGTTGTTTCTATATTTAGAACATCTTACTATCTGTCAATATGTGCAGAAAGTCACAATTCACTTTTAATTATTATCTATTTACTTTATATATTCAAAATTATTTGACGATGCTTTCAAGAAAAAATATTATGAAGAGAAGACACTCCCTTACATTTAGGAAGTAAAGGGGTCCAGTTTTATCACTTAGCTAAGATACTTTGATTGCCATAATTAGGTCTCAAATTTGGCTGAATTAAATTTCCTGGTATAAAAAGAAAAGAAAAAAAGACATCAGTGTTAGGAAGCATTGACTTTCTGGCAGAAGAAAACATTCAAATTTGTCAGTAGAGAAACTTTTTTCATAAACTAAATTCAAGCATCAATTTATTGCATGAGTCATTAAATAAGATGCTATTACTTTCAAAAGATACATACATGTTGTTAGCATGGACAGCTCTTGAACTGACACTCTAGAAAGCCTGAGGGCATAATATTACCTTGTAAGGACAATCCTGTAGAGCGCACTGGAACTGGATTCAAAAGACATGGGTTTGAATCCTGGTTCTACAACTCTGAGGGACTTGGTAAAAGTTTATTGAGTTTTCTGAGCAACATTTTTCTTATCTACAAAGAATAATACCTGCTTATTGGTCTTTTTATTATGGAAATAAAATAAATTAATATACATAAAAGTGCATAAATTCGCCTGGCTCAAACTAGAAGATTATTAAATTTTAATCTGAGAAAGAAAGATTTAACTACAAATATTTTTTTCTCATAGCATTTAGCTTTATTTTGCATTTTCCATATATAATTTTCCTTCTCTCAGAAATCTTATTCCTATTTTAGAGAGAGAGAAAACGAAGCTCTTGGATCCTGGATTGAGCTTGGTCTGCAGAGATCCAGAGGCTCTCTAAAAAACAAAACAACACAGAGCAAAACAGTGGTACCATTCTGCTGGACTGTTCTTTTGAGGACCTGCTGGCATCCTGGCCTTCTGAGGCATTTCGGGAGCATTCCCTGGTGGGCCGAGCGCTGTCTGTCTCTGAAGTGGGAGACCAGTAGGCTTCACAGCTTGAAAGGCAGCAAAGCAGAGTGTTTTTCCCAGAAGCCCAGCAGGGAACTGACAACTTTCCACATTAGCCCACAGGACCAGAAACTGCTGTCTTCTCACCAGCACACAAGGGACTGCCGCTGTTCCAGGAGTGCGAGATGCTCATTTTGAGCCCCATTGGTAAATATGTCTATGTGTGGGCAGCAAAATAGAATAACTCTTCTAAGGGAACCTAAGTGCCTTTAAGGACATTCAATTATAGCTCCTCAAAGGAATGATTTTCAAATTAAAACATTTAATAACTGAATTTGTAAAAAGAATGATCACTATTGAGACTCAAAATTAAAGCCTGAAAGATTCAATGGAAGAAATGTTTCAAAATATATGGAAAAAATATAAACAGATGAAAACAACCAGGAGTGTATAAAAGACTTGGAAGGCAGATCTAGTAGACATAACTTACAAATAGTAGGAATTCCAGATGATGAAACAGGAATATATGGAAGAGAAGCTATAATTAAAAAAAAAAGAAGAAGAAGAAGAAGAAGAAGAAAATTTACTTGAGTTAAAAGAGTAAGAAGAGAGGCATTGGTTATATGCAAGTAATTCTGCACCTTGTGTAGTTAAATTTAACTGGAGAACACCATGATAGAGTGGTTGGGAATATGCAAAAAGAAGGCTAAATAATGAGAATTAAAAAGAAAGACACACTGCAATCCGGTAATCCATAAAAAACTGGGTGGCTCAGGGCACCTCAGCCAGTATGTGACAGAGAGAATAATCCCCCCTACCCCACCCTGCTAAAGATGTCCACATCCTAATCTGTGAATACGCTATGTTCCTGGCAAAAGCACTTTACAGATGTGACTAAATTATGAACCCTGAGATGGAGAGATTATCCTCCATTATTGGGGTGGGCACAATCTAATCAGGCGTAAAAATTTACAGGCATAAAAACTTTCTGAAGTCCGATCAGTGGGCAGTTCTAAAGAAGAGTGGTAAGAAAAGTGCGACTTTGCTGGCTTTGTAAAAGCAGCAAGAAGCATGGGCCAATGGATACAGGTTGCCTCTAGAACGTGAAAAAAGCAAGGAAACAAGTTCTGCCCTGGAGCCTGCGGAAAGACATGCAGATCTACTGACACCTTGATTTTAGCCCAGTGAAATCTGTGTTGAACGTCTAGCCAACAGAGCTGTGAAATAATATGTATGTGTTGTTTTAAGTCTTAAGTTTGTAGTGATTTGTTACAGTAGTCGTAGGAAATTAATACCCAGCATTATCTACTCGAGACAGCAACACATGAAAGGAAACCACACTGTTATTGATAACGCTGTATGTGACTAGGCTAATATATTCTACTTAAAGACGGGAATGGTCACCTAGGTTAAAAAATACACCCAGGTATATATTGCTTATAGGTAATAACCCTTAAGCAAAGTGATAAAATATAAAAAATAAAGGACTACAAAGAAAATTATATTGGCAATATCAATATCAGGTAAGAGAGAATGTAAGGCTAAAAGCCCTAAACAGTAAAAATATTGCAAAATAATAAAGCACAATTTATGAAGACAATAAAACAATATATCATATACAACACACGGTATTGCAGCCAAATATAAAAAATCCTTATTATAAATGCAAGAAAAATATGACTTAAAAATATAACCCTAATGGGAGATTTTAATATATTCCTTTCAGAACTAGATGAATATCATAAACCAAAAATAAGTAAGAATGGTGTGTGGGATAATTCAATCAATGAGAGATTCTGCCTTTGAAAGGGAGTGCATATTTTCATTTTGTTATGTACAGGAAATATTTACAAAATCACTCATGTGCCAACCACCCTCCCTACGCACACACGTCTTAAAAATTTCAAAAGGCTAATACATTTTTAGGTCATATGTTTTACTCAGAATAAAAGAAAAGATATATGAATAAATCTCATCTCTATGAATATTAAGAAATATCTCCTAAATTACCCTTGGAAAAAATAAAGGCTTTTTACACGCATACTCTCTAGAAAGCAAGAATTAGGAGAAGGCATCACAAAAAAAATTACAGGTATTGACTTATATTTAGAGAATGCATGGTCTTGAATGCCCCTGAACAATCTAACATAGAATAACTTTACATTTACCTTAAGAAATAGAAAGGAAAGATAAACAAAAAAGTGGGTGAGGGGGAGCTAGTGGAAGAGGGCTGAATTACTAAAGGAAATAGAAAGAAAAAGCAGAAAGAATAAAGAGGTCTAAACGTGGGTCTTTGAAAAAATCAATAAATGGAGATGTGAACACCTTGTGAACTTGATTAAAGAAAAAAAGGAGAAAGGAAAAAATGGGTAAGTTTAAGAATTAGGAAGAAGACATAGCAAAATAATAAGAAATTGGGAAGAAGATAAAACAAAAAGTAAGAGAAGGTTAAGAGAACTATAAGGTAATACTACATAAAATTCAGAGACAACACTTCTAGAAAATTTCCCTAGTAAAATAAAAAGTACCAAAGTTAACCCTCCTAAAGAAGTTAAAAGAAATTTTTTAAATTGGTTAATTACTAGAAAGAACTTTGGAAAATAATTAAAGAGATACTGTTTAAAGACATTTCCTAATGTGGAACAATTCTTGCGTTCCTGGAATGAATCAAATTTATTAATATATTGAATTGTTTTGGGGGCACACTGATGGATTCTGTTTACTAACATTTTATTTAGATGTTTTCCATCTGTAGTCATAACAATATTAGTTTATACTTCTTTACTATTTTTATTTTATTTATTTTTTTTGTTTTTCTTTTTTTTTTTCAATTTAATTTTACAGAATCAAAGAGTCTAACAGTATATCTTGTTAGATACAGTATGTCCTCATAATGTATACATTATTTCTTGTACAATGATATGAAATAATATGGGAAATATTCATGATAAATTATTAAGTGAACAGTGCAAGTTAAAAACAATAGTTTCATATTTTTTTCCCCACCCCCCCTTTCCCGAGTCAGCACCTTCAAGTGTTACCACTCCCCAAACGGTGCGCAATGCACTCATTGTGTAGGCATACCCCCATCCCCTCCCCCACCCCCCACCTCAGTCTGATGTCCAATTGGTGTCGTTCCCAGATTTGTATTTAGGTGATGATCAGGGAAACCAATTTTCTGGTGAGTACATGTGATGCTTGTTTTTCCATTCTTGGGATACTTCACTTAATATAATGGGTTCCAACTCTCTCCAGGAGAACCATAGAGATGTCGTATCTTCATCATTCCTTATAGCTGAGTAATATTCCATGGTATACATATACCACAGTTTACTAATCCAATCATGTATTGATGGGCATTTGGGTTGTTTCCACATCTTTGCTATTGTGAATTGTGCTGCTATAAACATTTGGGTACACGTGCCTTTGTTACAGAATGACCTTTTTTCCTTTGGGTATATGCCCAGTAATGGGATTGCTGGGTCAAATGGCAGGTCTACTTGAATCTGTTTAAGATACCTCCATAATGCTTTCTACAGGGGTTGCACTAGCTTGCAGTCCCACCAGCAGTGTATGAGTGTTCCTGTCTCTCCACACCCACGCCAACATGTGTTGTTTTGGGTTTTTTTGATAAAGGCCATTCTCACTGGGGTTAAGTGATATCTCATTGTGGTTTTGATTTGCATTTCCCTGATGATTAGAGATGTTGAACACTTTTTCATATGTTTGTTAGCCATTTTTATATCTTCTTTTGAAAAATTTCTATTCATGTCCTTTGCCCACTTTTTGATAGGGTTGCTTGATTTTTTCTTGCTGATTTTCCTGGGTTCTAAATAGATTCTTGTTATTAGTCCTTTATCTGATGTGTAGTATGCAAAAATTTTTTCCCATTCTGTAGGTGGTCTGTTTATTCTCTGGACTGTTTCTTTGGCTGTGCAGAAGCTTTTTAATTTAATCATGTCCCATTCATTTATTTTTGTTGCTGCTGTGATTGCCTTGGGGTTCTTCTTCATAAATTCTTTGCCTAGGCCAATGTCTGTAAGAGTCTTTCCTACATTTTCTTCTAGAATTCTGATTGTATCACGCCTAAGGTTTAAGTCTGTTATCCACCGTGATTTGATTTTTGTGAGAGGTGAAAGCTGTGGGTCCTGTTTCAGTCTTCTACAAGTGGCTAACCTCTTTACTATTTTTAAATCAGATTTAGCAATAAAGGAAATTAGAGAGATTTCCATTTTTTCCATAAAGATTGCAATAGTTTGGAAAATAATATCTTTTCTTTAAAGTTAGGAAAGAACTCAACTTTAAATAGTCTATTATCCCTGATCATTTTTTAATGGTTCCTCTTTAATTATTTTCCAAACTCTTTCATAGTAATTGGTCATCTGCAATTTCTTTTTTTGTTAGGCAACAGTGCACACCAGGGAAAAGAAGTCCTATTCAGTAAATGGTGCTGGGAAAATTGGATAGCCACATGCAGATGAATGAAACAGGATCCCTGTCTCTCACCACTCACAAAAATTAATTCAAGATGGATAAAAGACTTAAATGTAAGGCATGAAACCATAAGAATTCTAGAAGAAAATGTAGGAAAAACTCTTCTAGATGCCAGCCTAGACAAAGAATTTATGATTAAGATCCCAATGACAATTACAGCAACAACAAAAAATAAATGGGATTTGGTTAAACTAACTTTGGTAATCTGTATCTTACTCGGGCAGTTTTCTATAATTACTGTCTCTGAATTTTATGTAGTATTCCTTTATAGTTCTTTTAAACTCTCTTTTATTTTTGGTTCTTGCTTGGACTTCATTTACATTTCTTCATTTCCAGCCCCATCTTGCATTACTCTGCCTCATGCTTATGGTCAAGCGTCAACAAATTGCCCACCCTTTCCATGTTCATTCTCTGTTTTGAATGTTCTCTTAGCCTTCATGTTCTGATTGAATTTAGGTATCTCCTTAAATCACCTCTTCCCAGAAATCTCTCTCGAACTAGAGAAAGGCAAAGTATCCTTCTCACTCTTTATTGCTGGTTCCAGACCATTTTCCCCTCCTATTTTGTACCTCTGTAAAAACCCTAGGTAACACACACAAACATTCCTGTTTTGGAGTCCTCTATATCCCATTTTCCTCATTTCTTGAAGGTTTTAGCACCCGGCGCACTGTAATACTTTGCTATAATATGATGACCAACGGTTGTGATTTTCCCAAGCCTAAGGGACAGTACCAAGAAAATCATCTCTCTTTGTCTGGGGCTGAGAAGTTTTCTGGAACACAAAACTTCAATGTTAAAAACAGGAAATTTCCAAACAAACTAGGAAGAGTTTCCTTCATCTAGCCCTAAATATGGTAATTTCAACGTCTATGTAGATTGATCCCTCCAATGTCTTTGTCTCTTGGCTCCTTAACTTCCTCTACAGTATCTCATCTTCATCAGTACCAAAAGCACACCTCCTCTCATGGCAAACCTCGGGACATGTTGGTATTGATAACTGCACAGCCTCCATGATACGAATTTTAATCCCCCTCTTCTCGGGTTACAACATCCTACTAATCAGTTTGCTCTCTCTGTTAGCTAAATTTCAAAACTTTGAAATTCTTTTTTGCCTATTCACAGAGGCATATAATCAAATGATCGCTTTTACGCTATTTCCCATCTTTCTTCCTTTCCTCCTTCCTTCTTTGCTTCCTTCTTTCTTTCTCTCCTTCCTTCCTTCCTTTTTCTCTTTCCCTCTCTCTCTCTTTCTTTCTTTCTTTTTCTTTTCTTTCTCTCTCTCTCTTTCTTTCTTTCCTACTTAGTTTGCATAGCTCATCTCTTTATTCTTTTCGTATACTCTCATCTTCTGTGCCTTTCTCTCCCGCATTATACTTGTCTGGCAAAACCCCGTTTAATTCCCACTCTCTGCCTATTCTCAGCCTATCTCATTTTTTTTTGTTTTCCATTATGCCAAAGCTCCAATAAAGAGCTGTAGAAACCCACTGTTTTCACTTTCTAGATATCTGCAGTGCTTGATCTCTCTTTATTCATGATTCTGCTCAACCATCACCCTCTAGGGAGATCTTTACTGACTACCTGATCTAATGGAGCAATCCCACCCCATCCCTGTATTTACGCAGCTTTAAGTTGCACCAGCTGATATGTTGTAAATCTATTTGTTTCTCATATGTCTCTCCACATTAGAATATAAGAGCATGAAAGCAAGGCCTTTGTTTTGTCTCCTAAGGGAGTTCCTGTCTCTAGCAGGCCATCAGTAAAATATCTGTTGAACCTAGAAACGAATGCAGCACTCACGCCAGCCATACCTGATTCTTTGCCACCCCCTATATGCTCTCTATCTATACTCCTTCCTCTGTCATCTTCTGTTGAAATGACATCCACACCTGAAGCCCCTACTCAAACACCAAGTCTTCCATGAGGTCCCTGGTAACTTCCCCAGGTGAAAATAATTTCTTTTTTCTTCATTTCCATTTAGCTTTCTATCACTTTTTTCGTAGCATCTACCACCTTCTGCCTCATGCTTCGTGTATTCAAATGATCTATCTTCTTTTTTGCATCTTATTGAGATGGGTATCATTTACCTATAATAAAATGTACACATAGTAAGTTTACAGTTTGAGGAGCTTGACAAATCAAGATTTCAGCCGGGAGCAGTGGCTCACACCTGTAATCCTAGCACTCTGGGAGGCCGAGGCGGGTGGGTCATTTGAGCTCAGGAGTTCGAGACCAGCCTGAGCAAGAGTGAGACCCCGTCTCTACTAAAAGTAGAAAGAAATTAGCTGGACAATTAAACACATATAGAAAAAATTAGCAGGGCATGGTGGCACATGCCTGTAGTCCCAGCTACTTGGGAGGCTGAGGCAGGAGGATCACTTGAGCCCAGGAGTTTGAGGTTGCTGTGAGCTAGGCTGATGGCCATGGCACTCTAGCCCCGGCAACAGAGTGAGACTCTGTCTCAAAAGAAAAAAAAAAGATATACACTATTTCCATCACAGAGATTTCTGCAGTGTCCTTTATAGTCAGTTTCCTCTTGCCCCACTTATCTATGCATCAGGCAACCATACATTCAATTTCCATCTCTAGAGATTAGTTTTGCCAATTCTAGGACTAGAATGAATTGTATAGTACAAACTCTTTCAAGTTTAGTTTATTTCACTCAGCAAAATGTTTTGAAATTCATCCATGTTGTTTTGTATATCAGTAGTCCCTTTTTTATTGCTTAGTGTTATTCTATCATGTAGATTATATTACAATTTGTTTATCCATTCACCTGTTAGTAAACCATTTGATTGTTTCCAGTTTGGGCTATTTTGAATACAGCTGCAATTAACTTTTTTGTGTATGCCTTTTGTAGAGATATGCTTTCATTTATTTGGTGTAAATAACTAAGAGTAGAAGCAGTAGGTTTTATAACAATATCTTTATAAAATTGATAACATGCTTACAAAAGTAGTTGTATAATTTATACTACCACCAGTAATGTATGAGAGTTTATTTTGCATTTCCCTGATGACTAATGATGTTGAACATCTCTTCATGTATTTATTGGCATTCCTGTATCTTCTTTTGTAAAGTAACTATTCAAGTATTTTGCCTATTTTTACAATTGGCTTATCTTCTTATTATTGACTTGTAAGAATCTTTTATATATTCTTTATGTGATACAAATTTATATTTATATATATTTATCTATTCTTTATGTAGTCTATATACAAGAACTTTGTTAGAAATTGTAAATATTTTTCCCATTGTTACTTGGCTTTTTCATTTTCTTAAAATTATATTTTAAAGAGTAGACATTTAAATAGTTTTTTCTTTAGTTAGTATTTTTTATAGCCTAAAAAATCTTTGCCTTCCCTAGTGTCACATTTTAAAGGCAGGAATTATCTCTGGTTCAAGGAATTGCTCACAGGTATCAATAGTGATGTTTATAAGATTGTTGAACTTATGATTATTAGAGCTGAAAAAAACATAATTTTAATGCAGCTAATTGTCATCCCAGTTGTTTAGTCAGTGATTAAGTATGTAGGTGGTAAGCTCAAGCCATATGTGACACCATCAAAATGAGGTTGCATATGTCATAATGTTCCCATTAGCTCTAATTTTAGCAGTTACTCTCTTTTATAGACACCAAACAAGCATAAATTCAGCATCAGTCACATAGTTGCAAGCAACATAAACCAGACCTTTTAAGCAATAAATGGATCTGTAGGAAGGGTATTAGGTCACTCACAAGATTTGGGGGAATCTGCAAAAGCAGTTTTGGAAACCAGGCAGGAACCTAAAGAGCTCAGGAGGCTGAAACACAGGAAGGTTCTGGCTGCTTCTCGTAGTACTCAATGGCTCTGCCAGCAGGCGTCTCTGTCCAGTACCTCCACCAGGCATCTTGACTACTGTGTCCGCCAGCTGGAGTGATTTGAACTATCCCTTAATTCTTGCATTATTTGTTCATAACTCTATATTTTGGAGACAAGTATGAAATTTTCTCAGCATATATTTATTGATCACCTTTCTGTGTGTCAGGCAGTGTTCTAGATCCTGGGAATATATTAATGATACCCAGGATTTTATCTAATACAAAATAGATGAAAATACCTGCCTTTATGAAGCTTGTGGTATTGGGGAAAAGACATTGGTAACAATAAGTATCATCAGTGAAATGTGTAATATGATAATATACCTGGTCATGGTTTCCCTGGGGTAAGTAGAGGGCATATCTCCCCATTTTGGCTTCCATAATAATCAAAATGGGCACTTTATCACATATATGCCATGGGGAGTTGTGATGTGAGGAAGGAATTGTATTTCGGGGAGAAAGAAAGAAAAATAGTATAATATAGATATTATTTAAAGCACAGATGAATGCTTCCTATTATTTCATATTTACCCGAAAATACTTATTGACCACTTTGTTCCAGGCATTGTACAAGTCAGTCCCAGATATATTATCTCATTTTATCCTCATAACAATCTTATAAGCCCAAAATTACTACCCACCCTTTATTGATAAAATTAATTGGAAGTTAAGAATGGTTATTTAGCTGGTTTGAGGTTGGAGAATAGGATTCATCCATGTACTTTCATTCTGTGTCTTATGTTTCTTTCACAGAGCCATTCTCCAGCTAATAGAGAGGTTTAGTTACAGGGATCCCAAATGATGGGAAGTTTATTGTGTGTTCATCTACCATTGCATGGCTTCCGTTCCCCAGCTTCATACGTGATAAATTACACAAACGTCCTTAATTCATAGGATAAGCCTTAATGATTTTACCTATGGCCCTTACCAATATTTCAAAATAATAACTGGCCCCTACTACAGTTCAGGGCTGATTATTTCTACTTCTGGGGATAAGAAATTGGAGGAAGAGAAGCAATTATTACATCTTGCTCTGACTGATGAAATGCTTCTCATCCATATTAAGTCAGATCATAAAATACATAAAGCTGCATAACAAATTACTAGCAAGTAGAAAAGTGTTTCACTGAACTTTTCAAAAGCACTCAGAGTCGCTGATCTGGGGGTCACAAGAAGGACCATTATTGTTGCTTGTTTTCTTCCATTAAGTGTTTACACTTGGCATTCTATTTGGCAATCAGCTCAAGGTTATGCTGTCAGTGCAAGATCATTAGCTTTACAATTTTTCAAAAAGCTTTGACTTAGCAAATGTTCATCCCAACCTCAGTGAACATGATTATGTCCAGGTGTAAATCCTGTTGCTGGAAGAACTGCTTGCTAATTATACTGGCTGCTGTTCTTTATTTCTCTGTGCCTGGACTGGGCAGCAGAAATTCATCAGAAACCTTCTCTTCCTGAACGGCATTAGCTGAAGTTTTTAGCATAAGCTTGAGTCGTTGTGCCTTGGTAAGCTATTTTTTCCTCTCATTTATCCAAGGAAGGGTCTAAAGAGCTGTGACCCCTTCACCTCAGCGTCATCAAGGCAATCAGAAGAAGTAACAAATGTCTAGCTATTTTTGGTAGAGTGGTGTCAGTTTGATGTCAGAAAACGTTCTGGCTAATGGATATCTTTCTCTTTTCTCTGAATGTTCCTTGAAAAGGAAGGGCATCTGGTTTGGTGGGGGTGGAGGGACTTGGAGATGCTCATGAGACTTTATAGAGCAAGTAGAATGTGGTAGGCACCATGCTCAGGGCTTGAGCTACTAGGATAACGTTGTCATTCCTTCAAAAAAACAAAAAGCAAACCCTCAGTCTAAGGGAGAGAAGGACCCATAATGTATGATAGTTGATATAAGAGAATTACATTTTTCTGCAGTGGAAATGATACAGAATCAAAAGAAATGGCTTCTTTTGGGAAGCAAGTGGATAAGGCTTTATAGAGGAGGTGAGATTTTTGTTGGTCTCACAGTCAAGAGAGAGTTCAACAGTTTTGGTTTTAAAATCAGTTACATATTTTACATTTTCAGTATTAAATTTGAATGATGCAGTCACATATACATTATTTTTCTTGCTTGTGCCTTCAATAGCTCTCAAAATATATTTTGTATTTTTGTGTTTCACCAAATTCAATTATATGTGTTTATATTTTGAGTAGACAGCACCAAGCAATAGGCAGCAATGACGAGGAAGCAGTTGGTTGAGTTGTGTCCTTCTCTCTGCCATTTCAGGGCAAAGAGACGAGTGGAGGCAGGACTGAGGCAGGGCTGGAGGGGCTGGTTTGGGAGCTCTCTTCCGAATCTTAGCCCGAGGAAATCTTTAGCAAAGGAACACATGATGAGCACAGGGCTTCACAAGGGCTGTCCAGAAATCTTTCTACCAGGTGGTATGTTACTCTGAAAGCAAATATTAGACCAGATCCCAGCAAATGTCCAAAGTGGCTAGTGGGAAAGCACTAAAACAGGGCTTTGTAGAGTCAGAAAATTTGGGTTCCAGTTCTGGTTTGGCCACAGGGAAGATGTATGATTTCATATAAAACCGTCTTCCTACCTGCACTCCAAGGTTGTGGCAAAGATCAAGCCAGATAACGTAGGTGCATTAGTCACAGTTCTCCAGAGAAACAGAAACATAGGAGGGAGAGAGAGAGATGAATAAGGAATTGGTTCATGCAGTGACGGAAGCTGAAAGTCCCGAGCTCCCAGTCAGCAAGCTGCAGACGCAGTAGAGAGGGTGCTGTAGTTCTAGTCTGAAAGGCCACAGGCTTGAAATCCAGGAAAAGCCAGTGTTTCAGTTTGAGCTTGAAGGCAGGGAAAAAAAAAAAAAAAACAATTCTCAAGCTTAAAAACAGGCAGGAGGAATTCCTTCCCTCTCACTCATGAGGGAGTCAGCCCTTTTATTCTACTCAGGCCTTCAGCTGACTGGGTGAGGCCCACCCACGTTAAGGGGGCAATCTGCTTTACCTGGTCTACCAATGCACATGTTAATTTCATCCAAAGACACCCTCACAGAAACACCCAGAATATTGTTTGACCAAATATCTGGGACCCTGTGGCCCAGTCAGCTGACACATAAAACTAACCATCACAGTAGGCAAACTTGCTAAGTAAGTTAAAGAGGCAAATGACTATAAGAGGGTCATATGAGGAGTTCTTGTGGCCCTTATCCGCCTACTGTGCGCTGAATAAAAGGGGGTCCTCCGTCCTTTATCCAGTCGTTCATTATCCATCTGTATTCTAGGCTTATCACAGACCAGCCACTGTGCTTGGCCCGGGCATAAAATGGGGAGCAAAACAATTCCCATCCTCACGGACATTGTCACCTGCTGGAGAGACACACACTGGCCAAGTTCTCACAAACATAAACATGACACATCGGACTTGGTGCTGAGGAAGACGAAGGACAAGGGGGACCATGTCTTAGCTAGGGGTGGAGGGGGGTTGTCAGAAAAGGTTTCCTTGAGAAAGTGAAGCATAAAACTGAGGATGCAGGATGAGAAGGGGCTAAAATGTATGAAGAGAGGCAAAAGAAAAGAACTTTCACTTGTTAAACAAATATTTGCTGAGTGCCTCTCCACGTGAGGCACTGACTTAGGCAGTTGGGCTAAAACTCTGAACAAACCGGATAAAAATCCCTGCTGCCCTCATGGAACTTACAGCCCAGTGAGGGACGACAGAGTATAAACACATAATAAATAAATCAGTTGTGTGGTTGCTAGAAGATGGCAGGTGATATGGAAAGATGAACCAAATAGAGCAGGGTAAGACGTCTCAGGAGTATAGGAAGTGAAGGGAGTGCTGCCACTTAAAATAACATACTCAGGTTTGGCCTCCCTGAAAAGGTGGCATCTGAGCAAAGACTCGCAGGTGGTGAGAGGGCTGGCTGTGTGGGCATCTTGAAGAATATTCCAGAGAGAGTGGCCTGTGCAAGCGTCCTAAGGCACTTACGTCCATGTGAGATGTGTTGAGGAAAAGCAAGGAGGCCGGAGACTAGAGTCAGCGAGGGCAGAGGAAGTAGGAGGCAAAAACATAACAGAGCAAATGCTTTATAGAATTATCTGATTTAATCCTCACGATAACTCTATGGGGCATGCATAATTACCTCCATTTTACAGATAAGAATGAAGTTCAGAGTTGTAAAATGCCTCATTCAAAATTCTGTTCACCACAAATTCCATCCATCCCAAAGGCTGCAAAAGTCTGCAGAGTATAATGGTTATAAATATCACCTCTAAGGCCTGACAGCCATAGTTTGAATCCTGGTTCTGATAACTACAAGCTGTGTGGCATTGTGTTAGTTACTTAACCTCTCTGTGTTCAGTTTTCACATTTGTAAAAATGGAATGGTTACAATACTACCTTATATTGTTCTTACAAGAATTGAATGAATTTATTTGCATGGAGTGCTTATGAATAGTGTCTGGCACATGGTAACTACTGTACTCAAAAATGGTTAGTTATTATATTATACTGAATTCTATTCTAAGTAGTCACTTAAGCAACTTTTTCTTCTAGTAAATATGAGATAAGCTACCTTCTGGGTGTTGATGATAAAGAGATGAATGAAAGCAAATTACCATGAGGGTCTGTAAGTCTAGAAGATAGGAGCAAGATCTAAGCCAGGACAGATATTGCCAAAGGTGGGAGATAAAATGATGGATGTATACAAGATGTTTAAACTTCTCTATATAGATTATGCAAAGGTTTGAAAGCTTTTAGGCAGTGAAATAGCAATGGGGCTACATTCGTGAATATATTCCTGGTGACTACAATGTGGAGGTTGGTCAAAGGCATGTCAAGATGAGGAGGAAAGCATTTATAGAGTTCCAGGAAGAAGACAGAGAGTCTGAACTAGGGTGTACTTAACAAGGATATAGTTGAAGAAATGCACTGGAGAGATGTTAAGTGTGTGACTAAGGTGATGAAAGCAAATAATCTAGGATAACTCCTGCATTTCTGATGGAGATATCTGGGTGAACTGTAGGGCCAACCATCATGTAGGAAATTCATGCAAATTGTTCTAAAGCCAATTTAGCAGATCAGAAGATGTCACATTATTTGGTGAATATGGTGGCCTCTGATGGAGCGGGGGTATGTGTGCCCTATGCCTCCTTTCACCCACAACCTTGGGACAAGATGAGGTGTTACCCTCAAAGCAAGTCTTAGACCTCATTTTCCCAAATGCCCAAATGTGATTAGCAAAAAGGTACAAAAACAGTGCCACACTCTGCACCGGCCACCTGACCAGCACCTTGTAGAAAAAGCTCATGAGAACTGATTCCAGGACTTTCTGAGTCAAGGGGCAGCCAACCTTCTAGTCCGGTTAGGTTATAAGATCCTTTGTGGAGTGAGGTGGATGCTGAATCTTTGCAATGTTAGCCTCAGGCTCCGTACCTGAGCTCTGATAGGCTGGCTGGGTCCTTAGTCTATGTAGTGAAGCCTGTAGAACATTCCTAGCCAACCATCTTTCCTGAGCACATTACTTCTTTAAATAATTAAAAGAAAATTTCTAATATTCTTTAAGCTGATTACAAACTCTGGGCTCTTAGATTCTGATGATGATAATTCAAATGTTTAGTAACCATCCTTGGAGCGTTGATTGCTGATGGAGTATTTCAAATTCTTCCTAACTCCCCCACCTCCCCCCAGGCATATGTTATAACTAACTTGTACAGCTGTTTGAAATGTAAACATATTTCATGCTGTTTATGAAGAAATATTTTTAAAGCAAATTACCAATATAATAGGAAAGTCTGTCATAGAGTTGTAGATACTTTAAATATGAAATGCCTATGGGGTCCCAGTGTATATGTTCAGCAACTATTTGCATATTTAAATCTAAAGTTTAGGAGAGAGGACTTAGAAATCTAGAATTATGCTTCATTAATACAAAGAGCATAGATCGAAAAGAGAGACAGAATGAACGGGCCTGGGCAGTATTCCTACAGTTAGAAATTTTTTTGCACAATTACCTTGGGTAGATTGCTGGGTTTCTTTTCTTCATGGGTGATAATCACACTGGCCACAGTAATTGTGTGTATTAACTTATTTAATCCTCACAATAATCCTGTGAGGTAGGTATTATTATTATTCCATTTATACAGAAGAGGAAACTAAGGCACAAAGAGGTTACGTAACTTGTCCAAGATCACAAAAAAAGTAATATGATGCCTGTGACTTTAATCACAAAAATGAAAATAAAAATCCTGTTAATATGTGGTTTTAGTAGGTGAGTGAAATGCAGGGATTTTCTTTTATTTGTTTATTTTTAAAATAGAAAATCAGGTTATTGGCTCTAAATAAAAACTATTAAAATATTCTGTTTCTTCCTGTAAAGCCCACTGCTGCCTTAGGGTTTAATGAAGCTTCTTAATTAAACAATGTGGCCTTTGGGAAGCAGCATTTCCACCCAGCAGGTGGAAGGGGAGGGCAACCTGTGCCAGTAACCGGAGGCGGGAATCTCCGGAAATGGGATGCTCCATTCTCTCTCTTCCAGGAGGGGAATCAGAGGCTTAGCTCATCAGCCAGGTCAGGCACCTGTGAGGAACAACATTTGCATAACTCTCTCCCCTGGGCTGCAGGGCAAGTGTCCTTACTGATCCCACCTCTCTGGAGGGCTGTGCATCCTTTTCTCACTACCATGCGAGGTCCTGAATTGAATTTAGGGAGCTCTTGGGGCTGCCAGGTATGGAAGAATAGCCTGTACCAGCAGCAGCCCTGGGTCACAGTTGTGAATTATTCATGCCACAGAGAGCTAATTCAAACGGCGTTTTCCCTGGAGACAGACATAGGCTGCAGGTGCGTTTCCTCCTTAAGGTCGTTTTGCAGAAAGGGACCACTCCTTCAGGGACTGTATATTGCCTGGGGGCAGAGGACTGGCAGTTTTGCATATACAGAGAGACTCCATTTTAGGCCTTTTCACATTTTTTTCCAGATGATTTTATCCTCTACTGTAGTTGACGCAGAGTCTGTGGAATGTGCATTGATATCACACGGATAGCGAAGGTTCGGATCCCAGGTCCGCCCTTGCAAGCTGTGACACCTTGGGCCCATCATGTCACCCCATCATGCCTTAACTGCCACACCTGTCAAATGAGGATTATACTGATATCTCTCATAGCTATTGAGAAGATTTTAGTAGCCCCTAGGTAGAACATATTAACTATTCAGTCAGTGTTTGCTGCCATTATTATTACTACTGTTATTATTATTATTGTTATTAAATACAGTCAGAGAACAAAACTGAGAAGACTGGGATGAGGCATTCATCATATAACTTTGTATTTGTAACTGACTCACCCGCCTGTAATACACTATGAATTAATATTCAAGGTCTGTCCAGAAAGTATCCAACCATGTAATAGGAAAAAGAGACATTTATTGAAGATGATACAAGATACAAGAAACACTGTATGTGAGACAATGACCCCTCAGTCCCCTTCAAAGTAGGCACTTTGGGACTTCACACAGTTTTCCCACCATCTATTAACCTGACATTCCACATTCTCAGGTGTTCTGCTGTTGGAGGCCTTCTAGAACATGGATCACTTTCAACAGATTCTCGACCATCTTTGAAGTGTTTGTGCCACACTTTTATTTGTGCTGTACTCAATTGCATCATCCCCCAAAGCCTTCTGAATTACCCGAATAGTTTCCGTGGAGGAATGTTCAAGCTTCACGCAAAATTTGATGAAGATTCGTTGCTCTACTCGCTCAGTCATTTTGAATACGACAGCCACACAGTGTACATGCTCACTTAACAGTGTCTGGTCCCCCACTGACTAGCACAGTGACAGCGTCATTGTTCACGCATGTGCATTCCAGTCCACTCTCTTTGGCTGCCAGGTTACATCAAGGTGACGCAAACTGTTCTCGTTATATTAACAATGGCTGTTTGATTCTTCATACTTCCAGAGACTCTTTGCTGATTCCTTCCCATCTGGAGCAGCTATTGCTTCTTACCTTTGGATTTTCATTTAGATGATGACATGCCCAGTTTACTCTTTGAGCCAGTAGGTGCTGCTTGTGGGTGAGATTCGACTACACCCAGTATGATGTCAGTAAATGTAGTGCAAATTGACCTCCCTGTCAGTAGGTGGCGCTTGCTGGAAGAAACAAGTGCAATGTTGTTTTTGGGTCCTGTAACCAGCTCTCTCCTTCCTGTGGAGACAGCACTCTAGTGCCTCAGGTGGTGGGTGGGACACACCTGAGACTTCCAGGTATGTCCTTATTCTCCACTTTAGCAGGGCAGATAGGAGAGTGAGGCTGGGCGGAGCTGGATTCGGTGAGCCTGCCCTCAAGCTCCACAAATGCTGTTAGCAGGGGTCAAAGGTCTGTTCTCTGCTTCTGGGAAAAGCTATGAGGAAGGGGCTGAAATGGCCCCACTCAGCCAAAAATTCTGCTTGTGGGGGCGAGGCTATCTGAGACTTTGCCCCTTTCCACCCTCCCCTATTCCACAGTTTCTCTCGGGCCTGTGCCAGTAGGCAGGACCTCAAACCAGCGGATTTCCCCTGACTGTGATGTGAGCCAGGTTCCCTCTCAAGGATCATGGCCTGAGCTGGTAGTGCGGCCCTCATACTGAACAGGGAAAAATTGAAAGCATTCCTGCTTAGAACTGGAACCAGACAAGGTTGCCCTCTATCATCACTTCTATTCAACATAGTGCTGGAAGTCCTAGCCAGAGCAATTAGACAAGAGAAAGAAATCAAGGGCATCTAATGGGGGCAGGAGAGGTCAAACTATCATTCTTTGCTGATGAGATGATCTTATATCCAGAAAACACCAAAGATTCTGCCATGAGACTATTGGAATTGATAAACAAATTTAGCAAAATCTCAGGTTATAAAATCACTGTGCATAAATCAGCAGCATTCCTATATGCCAACAACAGTCAAACTGAGAACAAAATCAAAGACTCAATACCCTTCACAATAGCAACAAAGAAAATAAAATACCTAGGAATATATTTAATTAAGGAAGTAAAAGACCTCTACAGGGAGAACCAGGAAACACTGAGGAAGGAAATAGCAGAGGATGTAAACAGATGGAAAATCATACCATGTGCATGGATCACACAATTTGTTGTACTGCTTTGGTCCATCCTTATTTTTTATAGTATATCCAGAAGTCTTAGGAAATGGAAGTGGTTGGGGTCATTTACCATTTCTGAAAGGCTTTGTGGCCATCATGGTGGTTGTCATTAGAGCGGGCTCCATTTTGTATTACACATGGTGTGAACTGAGTATATTTATTTTTTACTTTTATTTTTAATAGACTATTTTTAAAAATAATCTTTATAGCAAAATATGCAGAAAGTCCATAGACTTCCCATATGCCCTCCCACACACAGTTTCCCCTATTATTAATATTTTACATTACTATGGTATATTTGTTAAAATTAATGAACTCATGTTGATACATTATTATTAACTAAAGTCCATAGTTTATTCAGACTTCCTTAGTTTTCACCTAATGCCCATTTTCTGTTCCAGGATCACATCCAGGATATCACGTTATATAGTTATCTTGTCTACTTAGGCTTCTCTTGGCTGTGACATTTTCTCAGACTTTTCCTTGTTGTTGATGGATGACCCTGATAGTTTTAAGGCGTTCTGGTCAGGTAGAATGCCTCTTTATTGTAATTTGTCTGATGTTTTCTTGTGATTAGGCTGGGGTTACAGATTTTGGACAACTACAAAGGTTCAGTGCCATTTTCATCACATCATGTCAATGGTACATACTAGCAACATGACTTAGAGTGTTTATGTTGACCTTGGTCACCTGGCTGAGTAGAGTTTGTCAGGTTTCTCCACTGTAACATTACTCTTTTTTTCCTTCTTTCCATACTGTATTATTTGGAAAGAAGCCACTATGCGCATCCCACATTAAAGAAGTGGAGAGTTATGCTCTTCCCTCCTTCAGGGTGGAATATATACAAAAATTATTTGGAATTCTTCTCCAAGGGAAATTTTTCTCTCCTCCTCATTTATTAAGCTAGTCAATGATTTTTTTATATCAGCATGGACTAATGGATATTTATTTTATACTTTGGGTTATAATGCAATACTAATTTATTATTATGCTACTTGAATCATTCCAGCTTTAGCCATTGGGAGGTCTTTCAGTAGGCTCCTGTGTCCCTTTGACATACCCCATCAATATTTTTTTGTTTTTCACTTCCTTATTTTCTGACACTACAAGATGCTCCAGGTTCATTTTGTGTATTTTTTCCCCTAGTCTTAGAGTTAGCCATTTCTCTAAGAAGCCTAGATTGGAGGATGGTATAAAAAAATCAACAGTTGTGTGCTAGGTGTGCTCATTGCTACTGGGGTGTCTTTCTTTTAGGTCCTCTCAGTTGACAATACAAAAAAAGTACATGAGTATACTAACCTGTGTATATAAATTTATGTATAAATATTTCTATATACAACTATCTGTAACTACGTTAATCGAACTCGAGTTTATACTGGTATCTCCAACTTTAATCCACATGATCCCTTTATTATTCTGTAATGTCCCTCTTTGTCACTGATAATTTTCCTTACTCCAAAGTCAGTTTTGTCTGAATTTAGTAAGTATTCACATTTCATTTGATTAGCATTAGTATGGTATTATCTTTCCATTCTTTTACTTTTACTATATATGTGTCTTTATATTTAAAGTGGGTTTTTTGTTGACAATGTATAGTTATAGTCTCCAGGACTTCAAGAAAATAAATTTCTCCTTTTCAAGCCACCTAGTCTATGCTATTTTGTTATGGTAGCACAAGCAGACTAATATAATACAGTGATATAATTTGTTTAATGTCTACCATGTTTATAAGAGTTTTCTATTTTTTGCACTTCTTTTGAAATCTTGCCTTCTTTTTCTGCCCTTTTTTTGGCTGATTAAGATTGAGCATTTCATATAATTTCATTTTCTCTCCTTTCTTAGTATATCAATTATACTTCTTGTTATAGTTTCTTAAAGATTTTATTTCCTTTATTCCTTCTCTGACATTCTTCCTTTTTTTTTTTTTTGAGATAGAGTCTCCCTCTGTTGCCTGGGCTAGAGTGCCGTGGCGTCAGCCTAGCTCACAGCAATCTCAAACTCCTGGGCTCAAGCAATCCTACTGCCTCAGCCTCCCGAGTGGCTGGGACTACAGGCATGCGCCACCATGCCCAGCTAATTTTTTTCTATATGTTTTTAGTTGTCCAGCTAATTTCTTTCTATGTTTTTAGTAGAGATGGGGTCTTGTTCTTGCTCAGGTTGGTCTTGAACTCCTGAGCTCAAATGATCCTCCTGCCTTGGCCTCCCAGAGTGCTAGGATTACAGGCATGAGCCACCATGCCAGCCACTTCCTTTTTTATGTAGATCAAAATTCTGACATATGAGTCTTCTTTTCGCTGAAGAATTTCTTCTAACATTTCTTGCAGGGAAAGTTTACTGACAATAAATCCTTCAGTTTTTCTCTGTCTGAGAGAGACTTCATTTCTTTTCTTTTTTTTTTTTTCCTCCTTTGAAAATAATTTTGCTGAATATAAAATTCTAGGTTAGTAGGGTTGTTTTCTTTCAAATTTTTCACTCCACTCTTTTCTTGCTCATATGGCTTCTGAAAAAGAAGTCCAGTGTAATTTCTACCCTTTTTCCTCTATAAGTAAGGTAAGTATTTGGGTACTCTTTAATCTCTGGGTTCTTTTTAAAATCTTCTCATTTTCTTTGGTTTTCTGCAATTTGAATGTGATATGCCTGAGTGTTGATTATTTGGTGTTTATAATGGTTGGTGTTCTCTAAGCTTTCTTTATCTGGGATTTGGTATCTGTCACTAACTTTTGAAAATCTGAGACATTATTATGTTTAATATACCTTTTGTTCTGTTCTCTCTTTCTTCTTTTGGTACTTGAAGTATGTGAATGTTCCACCTTTTGAAATTGTTCCACAATTTCTGGATGCGTTATTCTTTTATTAAATTTAATTTTCAATTTTGTTTTCTGTTTGCATCTCTGGAAGTTTCTGTTACTGTATCTTCAAGTCCACTGCTTCTCTCCTTGTCCATGTCTAGTCTACTGATGAGCCTAACAAAGGCATTCTTCATTTCTGTTACAGTGTTTTTGACTTCTAACATTTCCTGTTTATTCTTTATTAGAGTTTCTCTGCTTACAAAACCCATCTGTTCTTACATGTTGTCTACTTTTTCCACTAAAGATCTAACAAATTAATCATGGTGCTTAAATTCCCTGTCTAATAATTCCAAAATCTATGCCATATCTGAGCCTGGTTATTATGCTTGCTTTGTCTCATTAGGCTGTGTTTTCTTCTTGCATTGAAGCATGACTGGTGATACATTGTTGAAATCTGGCAGGATGAGGGGGAAAGAAATCATTTTGAGAGAAACTCAAAACATTCTCCATAACAAAAGCCTAACCTCAAAGATAACAGCTTTGCCAGATCCTTATCCCACCAGTGAGAAGGGTGATTATCCAATGCCAGTTCCTTCTAGCCTTCCTGTCTTACTTAAGGAGAGAAAAAGTAAGTTTTGAAACACTGTGAATATCACAGCCTAGAGAGACAGATGCACTAAAAAACTGAGACTTCATCATAAAATTATAGAATACTTCTCCTCCACACCTTATCAACAACAGGACTTCAGTCCCATAACAGTGGATTGTAGCTGAAAGAGCTGCAACACACAGACTCTATTTAAGAAGCAGTTCTTTGGGAAACCAAAGACAAGGGAGGAAACATAAATGAGGAAACTGAAGCCTCTGGCAATGACAGCTGCAATAAACATTAAACACAGTCCAATGCTCAGCCAGATTAGCATGAGGGTTTCTCTCAAAATGATTTCTTTCCCCTTCCTCCTGCCAAAAACAAGAGAGGTTTTTCCCCCCCTTGGCTGTTCACTGGAAATTCCTGGGTAATTCCAGAGGTAAAACCCAGGAAAGTGTGGGAGGCCCCCTAAGAGTGTACCGAAGAGTTCTTACTGTCAAGCTAGCTCATACTCAGTCTCCAGCAGTTCATCAAAATTATCGTTTAAATGTTTCTACCAGTTTATGGCTCTTACAGTCTTTGTTCCAGATAAACTGATCTCAGCTGTGACTCTTTGTGTTTGGCTGTGAGTATCTATATTTGGCTGTGATTCTCTGTATTCATGTATTTGTCCAAATTTCAGGGTGGCAGTTTGCTCCCTGAACTCAATTTTCTGATAGAATCCAAGAAAAGTTATTGATTTGGGTTCATCTTTTTCTTATTGTAAAGATGGGAATAATGACTTCCAAGCTCTTGACATGTTGTAGCTAAAATGAAAGGTATTTTACTTACATATTGAGATAATCAACTGCCCATTTGTTTATTGTAATGCCATTGAATTTAATCACTTGAATTAGTGATTGCAGCAGGACTATCACTGATTGGTTGCAAATTGTTTTAGCATGCAGAGATGGGATTCTATTAGGCTTTCTTCCTACCCTTCCTCACCATATCCCACTTCCCAGCCCAAATATTAAATTCTGTTAGACAACTTCAAGCATGTTGTGTTCAAAATAAGAAAACAATCATCAACATTCATGAATTCCTGCAGGTGCTCTTTAAGCTTAGTTAAAAAAATGAATAATGCTGTGGATCAGTTTGCACATTAGTAAAACCCTAGAACATTAATTTGGATTGATTGACTGGCATGATTTGAGGACAGAAAACCCTAAGAGATACCCATTCTGCTCTGACTGTTAGCACTCCAGGCTTCCTTTCCCAGTGCTGGTGGGTCCATCTACCTGGATTCACGTTAGCATTTCCTTGTTCAAGCTCTGCCGCCGACTCATAGACCAGAATGTGGTACTAGGACCATCTGCTTTAGGATTATCTGGACTTTATGTTTAAAAGTTCATGTCCTAGATCCTGAGTCAAGATATTAAGACTTGGGGTGTGAGAATCTGTGAATATAAATTCCTCTTCCTCCTGCACCACCACCACCACCACCACCACCATCATGGTTCTTATATTTACTTAAATTTAAATGCCTCTGATCTTATATTAGGCATTCAAGAAACCACGAAATTAAACTGAGTATGAATGTATAGTGTACAATTAAAGGTATCAACTGAGTACATACTGTCATTGTGCTGTAAGGAACATAAAATGAAGATGTGATTCATGCCTTCAAAACACTCGCAATTTATTAGAGGAGACAAGATAAAACACCTAATTATGATACTCATCAAATTTAGAGGGATGTAGTAATAGAAGCAGGAAGGATTATTTCTGCTTAAGGGGATCAGGAAAGATTAGTGGAGGTGGTGACATTTGCATTAAGCTTCAAGGTGTGGAGAAAGAAAAGTGTGCATTCTAGGCAGAGGGAGCCCCAGGAGCAGTAGCAAGGACCTTGGCAATGACTGGCATGTGTGTGGGAGAACTGGGAAGAAGAGATGAAGCCAGAAAGTAAACTAGTGCTGGACTGTGACAGTCCTTGAATTAAAATTTGAGGAATTCTGCTTTATTCTATTATTTAGGAGGATTAAAGTTTTCTGAATAGTGGGTGACATGATTACCCTTGTGACATGTTATATAAAAGAAAAGACTAGAATTAAAGACAGTTGGGGGCTATGGCAGTAGTCTAACATCTTAGGTGCTTTTAGAGATAAATGTAGTCTCCAAAAGCTTGAGATCTTGAAGGTTAGCTGTTATGCAATAAGGGTAGAATTTATAATGCAAGCAGTTCTCAGACCAAATTCTGCCACATATTTGGACATTTATTAAATATTTCTAAGTGAGCATGAAATAGTGCATGCAACCTATCTTGTAACCTTGTTGACATGTCATCTCTCTGTTCCTTTAAGTAACTGATTTGAAGCTTACTTAAGTGAACCAAAAGGTTCGGTTGAGGCTGACTGAACATTTTAGAGGCAGGATTCAGTCACCTTTTTAATAACCATCAGGAAACTCAGATCCTCTGATTCAGTGACTGGACCCAGAAGGCCCTGTAGGCATCAAGTCCTGAGTGTCTTCTCTAAGTGTAGAGGCCATAGAGCTTGCTAGAATCCTTATTCTAGGTTTATACAAGGATGAAAGTATCATGAATGTATCCTCAAATCTTGAATATCACTAATTTCATCAAGGAGTGCTTGTTTCTGACATTTATTACATTATGTAGCAACATCATATCAGAGATCAACATAGCTGAAACATTAGAGAAGGTATTTTAGAGTGTGGTCTTTCTGCTGTAATGTTAGCTTGCTAGCTGACCATCCAAGTAATGACAGTTCCTATTAAGACAACTGGCAACCCTAGAGTGTACTTCAAACAAACATACACACATTTACATCACTCTGTCTACAGTGAAGTATTTTCAAATAACTTTCATTTATTTGAATTCCAAGGTCTGGAATTCAAGAGGAGTAATGGTTTCAAGGAAAGAAAAAAAAAATTTGCTTATGTAAATCCTGACATTCTACAAAAATATACAGCTGTCTGTAATAGGAGGTTGTTTGACTATTAAAAAATCTCTTTTCAAATCTACTTGTTCTTTGCTTATCTTTGGCACCATGTAAAATCCTCTGCCAATAAAAGCATATAGCAAAAGCCAAATGCAGCTTTCCACCAGCATTTTTTTCTGGGGTCTGAATTTGAGAAAATTCATTTTCCAAAGGAGTAAAAAGGCAAGAATATATCAGAACAAAAAATTGGCCAAAGAAACAACATATTTCAACATGTATGGATTTTAAGTGTGCTAATTCTCACAAAATGTTGCAGAAAATGGAAGCATGCAATGTGTTTTAAATCAAATTTGATTCAGTGAAAGTGAGACTTCTTCACTTTAAATTATTGAGGCTATGCTCAAGAAGCGGTAGAAGGTGTATGACAAATAAATTCTGTTTTCAGAGCGAAGGCAAAGGACCACAATGGCAAAAAGACAGAATGAGCTGCCCTGCACCAGGCACTTGTCTCTGATCTCCACCTTCTATGCCTCCTACTGTCTCCCCACTCTGCTGTTTGCATGAAGTACAGCACAGAGTGGGCTGTGACACAACCTAGATGCTCTTGTTCTTAATCTGGTTTTACCCTTTACTGGTTCTGCAATGCTGTTCAAATTCTTGAACTTCATTTGGCCTCAGTTTCCTAATTTGTAAAAAAGAGATAAGAATTGTGCTTGTCAGAGAAATTATGTGGGGATTAAATGAGCTAATGCATGTGAAGTGCTTAACAAAGGACTGGCACACAGTAAAGTACTCAATATATGTTAACTGTTATCATTGCAGTGCAATATTGGGTGAGCCAGAACTCAGAATTATTTTTGCAAGACAACTAGCTTCTGTATTTTCTTTGTTGGGTATCCCCATCATTTTACCTTGTACCAGGTCTTCTGCATTCAGGTAAGAGACAGTTGAGTAGTACAGCACTTGTTAGTTACGTAAAGGTAAAGCTGATTTCTCTTTAGGAAGAAGGAGGAGAACATTTGGTAGCCTAATGAGGGAAATCTCCCTCACCATCCCTTGGTATGTAAAGGAGAATAAATTGGCGCATGGGGCCAAGAAACATCCTGGGAGGAAGAAAGACCTCTTTTACCTCTTTTGAGGTTCAGTATTATCAGAAATTTCATGGTGGACTCCCGTGATTTGAGGTGAGTCATTTGGCAGGAAGGGAAAACAAGGGCTCCAAAGGGACATTTGCCATATAAAAAGGGAGTGGCTAGGCTCAAAATTGAGGTTAAAAATGCTTTGGGGCAGGGATGGTTTCAGTCCATAATGAAAACAAGGCCAGAAGGCTCTCAGAACCCAGCACCCTGACAATCGCATTATACATTGTGCTTTGTATCAAGAAGTGCCCTGCATAAACTAAAAGAACGTCACTTTGGGAACTCAAGGGTGAGGTTTTTCCCTTGGGATGATTCTTTTGAGGGTTATAAGTAGGTCATTCCTCCTGATGGTTTTTAAGTTCTCAAGGGTGTCACCTCAGCAATGTGAAACAGCCCATGTGACTAAAAAGGACCAATTTCCAACAGGAACCATGTATGGCAATGAAGGAATCAATAACGTTAATGGACTGATAAGATGCACAATTTCTCTTAAATGCAGGTGGAGCTGAGTGGTCCCCAGGGTTAACAACAGTTGAAATGAAAACACTTCAGGGAGGTGTTACTGGATTCTGAATAATTTGGGCACGGATGTTTCAAGTGATTAGTTAAGAAAATAAAAGTGATAAAGCCATGTATTATGCAAAGCTGTCATGCTACTTACATTGTATTCGTGCATCCACCTATCCATTCATTCATTCCTTTATTCCCTCATTATTCACGTATTCAACATGTATTTTTGCAGGTGCTATTTAAAAGAGAAATTTATAAGTCATGGTTTTTGCTGCCAAGGGGCCAATAATTCTACTAACAAGACATGTTTCATGGGACTGTGCATTAAAAAAATCATTACATTTAATTTGTTACTATATTGCAAATGAAACAGTGTATATTTAATATATATGCAATATAAACATTGTAGATACTGTAACCATCCTTACCACATGTACTGAAACCTTTTGCTCTCTGTGTGTGCACAAGCACTTGCGTTTACAGATTTTTGGAATGACAAAATACTTATGCAAATCTTTGCTAAGTTTTAGTGTGGTGACTGCTATTTGGTGTGGATGTTTGTTTCATAAAACAAAATAAAAGTTCCAAAACTCACCAGTACTTGGAAATGAAACTCAGAAAGCAAGCCCTGGTGGGTTCTCCCTCATGTACCGACAGAGACAATTCAATATCAGATTTGGCTCCCCTGGAAGCCCTGGGTGCCTTTTCTCTGATGACAGACACAAACTGACCACACCCGAAGAGGTACTGATGAAGACAGCTTTTGTTATCACCAGGTAATGAATACCCACTGCTGCTTCAGCCATTATGATTCCATAATAAATGAATTCCCATCCATCATGGATTATCAGATACTTCTGCATCTGTTCAACAAAGGTAATATTATTAATAGTGCGGTGAAGCCAGGACTGACTGCATCTGTGGATCTGCTGTCTTTGTTCCTTTGCTAATCTTCTATATTTTGCTTTTTGGTCCCAAGATACTAGAATAAACATGTTCTTCAGATGCGAGAAGACATCTGATCCAATATTCCTTAATTAATGTAATCTTTTCAAAAGCATCCCAATATCCTTTGAAGGTCTTTGAATACCTAGGCAGAATAGGAAAAAAGCTCACTGCACTTATTTAAAAATTCCTATTCATAGCAGCATCTCGCTGAAGTATTCTAACCAGCTGTCAAGCAGGCGGGTCTCCCCATAGCTTCTGGAAAGCCCCAAGGCTCACAGAAAGATGGTGGAGAGGGTCAGGTTGACAGATTGTTTTTGCTGTCTTAACGAGCACAAATTAACTGATTTTGCTGAAAAATCTCTCTGGATTATGACAGACAAAACATCTTTCACAATAGGATATATATTTGGTGGACTGCTTTGGTTTCTTTATGTAGAGGCTAACAGTCAGCTTGCCTGTTCTACTCTTTTCCTAAGTTAATGTTTTGCTATAGCGACTCAGCCTCAGCATTTTCCTGCAAATGCAAACACAAGAGCTGAGACAACAAAGGTAAAATATGTCATATATATTTTTCACCTAGGGTGTCTGATGACAGAGGCTGACATCCACTGCTGAGCTATTTTGTTTATTGGTTGTTTAGCTCCTCTTTCGTAGTGAATGCTTTTGTGTGGGTGTTAACTTAAGATACGAAGTTCATCACATGTTGTGATCACTCACTTGTGTCTATTCATATTCTTCCATGGTCCCTAATCAGTTAGGCCATGTGCAATAATCCATAAATTCATTTGTATTCTAACTATTTCCGTGCAAAGTATATGACCAGGTAAACCAACCAAAGCATTGGTAAGAATACATCTTTCCAAGGCCTTTCAAGGCCATCCCTGAGTGAGCTATAGTAGAGCTCACTCAATTCAATATCAGATTTGGCATTCACATTCCAAGCCAAGCCATCCATAAAATAAGCTTGGATGTTTTTCCTTTCCAGTAGTTGGTAATTTAGGATCCAGCATACGTCCATAGCTTTGAGATGAGAAAAGTATGCTGTTATAATAGAGGTGGATGCCCTGGGGGTCTGAACTACCTGCTCATGCAGCTTTCTTGTGTTCTCTTGTCCTGCTTGTGCTTGGTCCTGGATGTACCACTTCCATCTTACAATGAACTGTTGCTCATACTGCCCAACATCATGACTGGGACTGACAGGACCCAGCCCACGATAAGCAATTGAACTGTATGGTCATGTGGTGTGCCGTTGTGAGGTGCCCCATCTCTACCAGGGACCAGTACCATGTCAGGAGTTATTTTTTAAAAAGCATATAATTATCTGCTGAAGATAGTATGGCTTTGCTCCAGACACCCAGGAGCCTGTGTTGGGATCTCCCAGTGGGACATGGCACATACACCACTTAGCCTCTTTTGTTACCACTGATATCTCCAGCACCATTGGGTCTACCGATGTATGGCCCAAGTAGCAGCAGAGTTACTTGCCCTGCATCTTGGATGTGCTGCAGGGTCCTCTTTTGCTCTAGGCTGACCCCTCTTAAACCTGGAAACTTTTCTCATTGCCTGGTATATCGACTGGAGCAGTGTATCTATATATGGAACATGGCCCACTAAGCACTATGCTTCTTTTTTATCTTTGTGGTAGGATGTGCAAGATATACTAATTTGGAGAGGATGTCAGCATGTTCCTGACTACTGGATCTCTAAAAATTTTATGAATGTGTCAGGCCTCAGAATTTTCTCAGGGCCCCTATCACACCCTATTGGACACATATCTATTACCAAGACCTGTACACTAGCCACCTCTTGAAGATTTGCCCCCGTAACCATAATATCATCGATGAAATGGATTAGTGTAAAATTCCATAGGGTATCCAGACGGTCCAGATTTCTTTGGACTATGTCATGGCTAAAGCAGAAGAGTTATCACTGAGTAAAACTATAAATGTATATGTTTTTCTGATCCATGCTTTCTGATACTCTTTTCTGATTAAGGTAGAAAGGAATATGTTTGACAAATCAATGGCTGCCTACCATGAGGACATATGGATAAGGACATATTAATCTGCTCTAGCAAAAACACTGAATTTGGCACAGTTGCTGCAATTAGAAATATTATATGGTTGAATTTGTGGTAGTTTGCCCCCTCCAGGATCCAACCAACTTCTTCAGATATCAGGCTGGTGAATTAAACAGAGATATGATAAGGACGACCACCCGGCATCTAAAGATCTTCAAGAGTGACATTAATTTCTACTCTTCCTTCTGTGATGCAATATTTTTTTTAATTTACTATCTTGGCTGGGCATAGATTGTCAGTTTTAGAGACTTCTACTTGGCCTTCTTCACTGTGATAGCTCAGAGTCCATAGGCCACGGACACGGATACAATGTGGAGGTTACTTCACCTGTTAAGTATGTCAATCCCAACTATTCATATACATTCAGGAATGGGAGAAATGCCTATAGGGCAGGTCCATGGATCCAGTGGACTTACTGCAGGCCAGACTTTGGGTGAGGCTGCATGTATAACTTGGCCTCTGAGTGTTCCCCAATCTAAGAATAGGCTGTTACCACAATGCTATGGTTTGAATGTGTCCCCAGATTTCTTGTGTTGGCAACTTAATGTCCAAATTCATATATTGATTGGAAGTGTGGCCTTTTGGAAGTAATTAGGATTCGATTGACTGATGGCTTCATAAAAGAGGAGGAGAAACCTGAGCTGACATGTATGCTTTTGTCCTTTCACTGTGGGATGCCCCCTGCCATGTTATGATGCTCCTAGGAAGGCCCCCACCAGATGCCAGTGCCATGCTCTTAGACTTCATAGCATCCACAACTATAAGAAATACATTTCTTTCCTTTCTCTTTTTTATCCAGTTTGGATAGTCTGACAGACTAAGACAAGCACTTTTTGAGCCTTCAAAAATCACTGTCATTTCAGACTCTGTGTCCAACAGTCCTCAAAATATTTCAGTATTCTTCTTTCCTCATTACACATTTACCTGAGTAAATGGCTATAGATACCTTTGGGGAAAAGACTTGTAGAATCATTACCACGATATGAGCTGTAGTGTTTTAGGATCTTTCTTCCTGGGGACCCAGTTCTCTCTTTAGCTAATGGGCTCCATGTCTTAAATTGGCTCAGGTCTAGAAACTGCATAAGGGTTATGACCTCTTAGAGTGACTGTGTTCAGCCTCCCGATTCTCTGTACTTTTGCTGGGACAGGCTGAGTAGTACTGTAGTCAGCCACCCATTTATTTTGCCCCTAAAGACACATCTTTATTTTCTAAAGATTAGCCCACTGGGAGTTACTCTGACCTTGCTGGGAATTGCAATAACTGTGACTCCATGTTCTGTTGTTTAAGCACCACCATGTGTCCTCAGTTATTTTGGGTCTTATCAATCCCATTGTTACAAGTCAAGTCTATAACAACCTTTTTTTACCATCAGTTGTGGCCTACAGAGGAGAACCACCACTGTTCTAGCAAAGATACTGCATCTGGCAAAGCAACTGTGATTGGAGCCATTGTTAGGTTGAGTGTGTGATTGTCTACTTTTAAGTGGTGCTGTGGCCCCTTTAACCAGTGCATTTCTTTGTCCCTGGTAAATGTTGCATCCTCTGGGCCTTCCCGTGGAGCTTGGTCATGCAGTGGCTCTTCGGGCCTTATGTCATAGCAACAGAATGTGTGTTGCTCCGAGAAAGGTATGCCCCTGAGCAAGGTGGCTCTCTGCCACCGAGACAGACCTTGAAGGAGCTGACAGCTGGAAGCTGTCCAGTGACAACACCCCCTGCAGCTGGGCAGCAAGTGCTTTGTAGGAGATCTGAGCAGCACATCTCTGTGTCTACCACAAGTCATTAAGGGGCTTTTTATTGGCATTGTTGCTGTTTTGTGAGAACTATTTGCAGAACTGAGGCAAAAAAAAAAAAAAAAAGAGGAGCAAACCATAGCTAGAACTGAGACACTATGATTACCTTTCTACTTCTGTATATTATCTGTATCTATAAACCTGGACATAACTGCCTCTGTATTTCTCTATCTCTAGGCTATGGTTAGAACAATATATATTTCACTTAATTATACGACTTCACATCTTTGCACGTCATCCTTTTCATCCTTATAAAGACCTGAATTATAAGAACCTCTTCTGGGGTCCTGCATCTGCGTTGTCCAACCCACATCTGTCACCATTTCCCTGCTGCCTACAATGAACACAGTAAATAAGAGTCCCTGGAGCCAGTTTGCTGTGCCACCCTCACGGAGCAGGTGGGGAGTAATTTGGTCCAATTGTAGAGAGGGGACCTGAAGACCCCAAGGTCAGGCCAAAATTGATACAATTATTTAATTGTATTGATGGGGTCTTGCTATTCTTTCTTTGTTAGAGTGATTTGTAAAATATGCTATATCTAATGATACCATTTTCTGCTTAAATTTCTGTAGTGGTTTCCCATCATCCTCAAGAGAAAATACAAAATCCTCAACAGGGGCAACGAGGCCCAAGTATGATCCGATTCCTGCTCACCTCTGCCATCTCAACAGATCCTTTTATTTATTTATTTTTTAACATTTTTATTGTAAATTGAAAAATTAGAGTTGTATGTATTTATGAGGTGCAAAGTGATGCTGAGAATTATAAATACAAGGTGGAATAATTAAATCAAGCTAATTAACATATCTATCACCTCAAATATTTATTGTATATTCTGAGAGAGGCACTAGATATATAGGAGCGAGCCCAACAGAGAACTGGAGGGGAAGATATACTTTAAGCACGATTATAGAAATAGCCATTTAATTATAAGAAGTACTACCTATTACTCTTTCTTTTTATGAAGGTAGCCTGTTATAAATGCTTCCCTGCCTTAGCAAAGCATTCTTCTTGGACATGATTTCAGTTCTTTCTTTGCACAGCAACATCCTTCTGTCCGTGGATTTAGTTTTGTTCGGTCACTGAGTGACTCAGACCAGAGTCCTGCAGCATCCCAGGAGCCCCACCCCCAGCAGCGAGGTCCGTTCTCAGGAGCCAGCTCCTCCAGTTTGTGGCCGGGGTGGCCACTGAGGTGTTATTTTCCCCCATATGGTATGTCTGGTGGGTACGACTAAAATGCAGCCTGGCCTCTTGTCTGCAGTCCAGTTCCACTGGTATCCTGCCCAGAAGGTGACATTTGATTGGAAGCCAAGTGACTGGTGAGTCACAAGATGCAAACTGGTCAGTCCCCCAGCTCAGGCCGTCCTTGCACCTCTCTTTTGGCCTCTCCCATGAATGCTTCCTGCTCCAAACTGGACAGATTTCTCTGGACCCATGACAGCACCTTGACAGTTTCTGCAGTATCAGCTGCCCTACCTCCCCCCACATTGGATTCCTTGGATAAAGAGCTTTTTTCTGCCTTCTTGGGAAGCCACTCCTTGACCCCTTCAAATGGATGAAACCTGTGGGGAAATTAGGCCCTTGGCCCTGGCTCCTGTTTCCCTTAATGTTCAGATTTATTACTTTGTTTTCTGGGCTTGGGTTTTGACATATATTTAGGTCCTTAGGTTTCAAAAAAAAAACCCAAAAAAGTCTGTTGTGTCCTTTAGAAAGGACAGCAGGGAGTGGGGCTGGGTTGGGACAGATTGAAAAAACAGCTTACATTCACTGCCTCGAGGTGAGAGGTGACTGATGATAAAATGCCAAGGAGGCAAAAAGAGGACACGAGACACATCTTCCCTAATGTTTTGCTCTCCGCCACTGTTGTCATTCTGCGTGGGACCCAGGCTGGCAAGGCCGGCTTGGATGGATACTCACACTTAGACCCACACTATTGATTCACTTAGGGCTGTGTGCCAGGTTTCTCTTCCAGCCCATACAAAACTAATCAAATTAATGGATGCTGCTGCTGGTTCTCATTAAATGCCATTAAAATATAACTCTTTCATGAATAATTCTAAACATTGACTCAATGCAATTGATTACAAGAACCACGTATTTCAAATGGGAGGAATAATTGATGTTTTCAACATGTAAATAAGCTTCTAAGGAATTCTGAGAGATCAGTTATAAGAGTACAGCTATAATCATAGTTCATTTGAGTTTTAGAGCTTCTGACTTGTGTTTATTTTCCAGTTTTGGCTTTCAGAGACTAATGCGTGGAAGCCTGCAAACCTGTTCCATCATCTCCATTTCATTCTGTTCAATCCTGCCTGTGGACTCCCTGACTGTTTTTGGTCTACAGTCAGAGCTATAAACTATTGACAAAGTTAGGGAGAATGGAAATAGTATATTTTCTTTCTTCTAAAAGACTGGCATCTCAGGACACACAGTCAGTCATCATAACTTTCTACCCAATCAGTCACAGTCAACTCACCCATGCAAACCTGTTGTAGAAGTAACTGGATGGTCAGGTGAGGATATAGCAACTTGTCTCAGAAATTGGACCAGTGGACTTCCAGCTGCCCCTCGGACTGGCTGCTCTTTGTTCCAACTGTCTCTCGTGCTTTGTGCTGGTTTGGCTCTCAGTACCTCCCATAAACCTCCCTTACTTGATAAAGAGGTTTTTACACATTTTTCTGGCTCATCTGTGATACTCCGTTTTGATTGTGTTTTTAAAATTGACTATCCTTACCCCTCATTTCCTCAGATCAAATGTAAGAAATCATCCTGCCTTCCTCCTAACTGAAAGGATTTGACTGGCAGAGTCCATTCCCTTACAACATCTGTCATGGAGAGGATCAGAGAATTTGACAATATTATGCTATGTAAATGAGTCAATTCTAACTACATTACTTCACTTACTAGCTAGTTGTCCATCCAAATTTTACTGAGTCAGAAACTATGATAAAAGGTAATTAATGTGTAATTCCTCTTGCACACCCCAGGCCATCATAGGCAGGATCAGAGAGTTTATAACCTAATTGGAGATACAGACATGTAAACATATAGTAGAAGAAAGTGCTAGACATACTATAATAGCTGAAAGATAGGTCATATAGGAACACAAGGAAGGGGCAGTCTTTTTACTTTGGGAGGTGAAGAAAGACTTAATAAGACAAGACACTTGAGGTGATCCTGTAGGTCATGCTGGGAAAGGCAAAACTCTACAAAAGCAGAGTTGAGTGGCACAGTGGCCCAACAGGACACCTGTCAGTAATTCAGCCTGCCTGGATGATTAGAACAGGGAAGATAAAGCCAGAGAAGTGGGCATAGTCTTCAGTGCCACACAGGAATCTGCCTTTTATCAGTGATTCTTAAATTGACATTTATAAGAGAAGCACCTATGGACCTTTAAAACTCAGCTCATCTTCAGCTTCATCCCAAACTCACTGAATTGAAACTTCCAGATGTGAGATATGGCTGGATATATTTTGTAAAATGCTCCTCTGACAAGAAATTCTCCAATTTTCTTCCCGTACTTTGTGAGCACAGAGCTGAACAGCATTTCCTACCATCTCTTGCAGTTAGGAAGAGCCTGTAACTGAGTTCTGGCCAATGGAAAGCAAGAAGTGATACCTGCCATCTCCTCCAGGTTTGTTCCCGAAACTTCCTACAGGATCTTCTGCTTTTTCCTCACCAGCCAGCTGGGCATACAGAAGACTCTAAGACCCTACACAGTCAAGGAATCACTTCTTGGAATGTGTTTGAATCCCTGAGTGACCGTATAGAAGGCCACCTAGTAAACACCCAGTTCAATTGGATTATGAGCAAGAAATGGATTTTCATTGTGTTAAGCCAGCAGAGTTTTGGAGTTGTACATGATGCTATTGAAAACCACTGCTGAGCAATAACTGGCCACTGAAAGAGTGAAGTGATATGATCAAATTTACACTTTAGATTGTTTCAACAGAAATGTGGAGAATGGATAGCCCTAGAAAAGGTGAGAGTCAGGAAGACCAATGAAGATCAACTGCAGTTATTCTAGAAAGAGATGATGAGATCTCTTTGTGACAGTGGTTATAATGGTAGAGAATACCATACTAGACTAATTACTAATTACTATTTACAAAGTTAATAAAATCTATTCATTTTGGAGATCACCTGGATATCAAAATGACAGAGCCTCTCAGTTGTCTAGCATATTTGATGCACCTCAAATTCAAGAACGTTATAATTTGTTCAAAGGTAACTTTATAGTAATTTCATGGTTATCAAATCTGAATAGTAATTGTCAGAGTTGTCTTTCCTGATGTGGCCTGATGTGGTCTTCCTCTTATCTTACATATTTTATTTCAGTAAATAGTAACTGGTTTTAAATGCAGATCTTTTCTAGCGTGGTTAGGTAGAAATCAACTGGACTATTTAGGTTAAAAGATGTATTCGAGTATACCTACATGATGAGTGCAATGTGCACTGTCTGGTGAGTGGACACGCCTGGAGCTCTGACTTGGGGGGTTAGGCGGTACATGGGCAATGTATGTAACCTGAACTTTTGTACCCCCCATAATAAGCTGAAATAAAAAAAAAGATGTATTCAAAGAAAATAAGTTTATAAGGGGAACGGAAAACCATGATACTGCTTTAAGATGTTATTCTATAATGCACTGTGGCTTGGCTGAAGTGTTGCCTTGATTCCATGGGATACTAAGGTGAGCTCTTTCTAAAAGGCGAGGCTGGAGCGACACTCTGATTCTCAAGTGGCTACTATGACTGCATCCAAATACAGCCAGGAAGATCCTAAAATGCAAGGGCTCAGGTGTACGTGTCGACTCTCTTTAAATGCTGAAGACACAGGCACTTTCTCTTCAGGATTTATGAAAGGTGGAGGATTACTGACAAGATGAGAACATCCTGATAAGAGAAGCTAGTAAAGCAATCATAAAAGGAAGGAAATAATTTAGAACTCTAGAGCCTAGGAATCCTTGAGGAATAAGTTTGGCCCAGCAACTCCAAGGGATTATAACCATTGATTTCAGACAATATAGCCACTTACTCTAAACTAGGGGATCTGAACGTCTGTTAACAGTGAAAAGGGATTACATTGCAGCTTGTAGAGTTCAAAACAACAGAGACAGAAAATTGGGAGCAAACGGCCTAAGCATGTTTCAATGGCAGCATCAACTTGGAGCAAGGCAAGGGGGCTCTGTTGAAAGCTAGGCACTGGAGGGGACTGAAGCCTGTACCTGTAATATTCACAGCTGCATGGCTGGCTGCAGCTCACCGAACGCCTTCACATATGCAATCTTGTTTGGTCCTCTTCAAAACCCTGTGATGTCTTCCCATTCAGGGGTCGAGAATAAAGCTCATCGTGTAGGGCTTGATACCTTGATAAGGATTTTTCAAAATAATAAATTTTTGATTGTCACTTCAAAGTACTGTTTCTAGAGCCCATATTCAAATTATGCTTCCTAGAACTGGCCATCACCTAATCATTTCTGTTTTTGTTTGAATATTCATAACTACCTACTCTTCCTCTGACATTTTCCTAGGGGTGTGTTCAAAACATGCAGCATTCCAGCCAAGGAAAGTGAAATTGTAAAAGAAACCAATTCTAATGCTAGATATTGTATTGGGACAAATCTGTGTTGTGGTTTTCTAAATGTAGCTTAAATCAAAACACCTGGCAATGAACTGACTATATCTGCCATTTAATTTGACCTTATCTGTTTCAATCATATGCTTTAACTTGTAAATTGCATCCAGGCAGCTGTTAGAAATTAATATTTAACTTAAGTTTTTGAGAGTAAGACTTGCTAGAAGTCAAGCATTTTATGGTTTTACAACTGTTTCCCAGATTATCCTTACCATAGATCCTGTTTGACATAGATATTCTAATTTTGGTGGATGTTTATGAATGATTGTCATGGAAAATTAGAAGATTTGGATGTCAGACAAACCTGGATTCAAATATTAACTGTTCTTTGTTTAGTGCTATGGATATTTGACCCCTCCAAACTTTATGTTGAAATTTGAACCCCAGTGTTGGAGGTGGGGCCTAATGGGAGGTATTTGGGTCATGTTCAGTGAATACAGAGTATAGTTAAATTAACACATTGACTGCCACATTAGGAAATTTTTTTTTCCCTTGGGGCCACAGTGTTTTATTAGGAAAATAGAATAAAAATTTTGAAAACAAAACGATCCTTTTTAATTTAATGAAAAACTTATTTTTTATTGTTTTCTGTGTGTGGGTTATATGCAACTTGAAAAATAGTTCTTGTGGCTCCCAAAGTGAAGAAACGTGTGTTACATGTGCTTCACAAGGCACCGGGATCAAAACTAGCGTGAGTTACATACAACTCACATGGCAGCTAATGTGTTAACTATGCTTATCTTCAATAGTTAATATGAGTATTAAATGGGATAATTTATTTCTACATAGGAAATACTCAAAAAGGTAGTATTATTAATATGAGGATTGAGCAAAGATATGGATAGAGTGAAAACATTTATGAGAGAAAGGAGCATCTATAAATTGGTTTTGTTACTGTAATTCTTAATTATAAATTATAGCAGTCCTTCTCAAATATGTAGGTAAGTCCTTGAAAAGCCCAGTAGTAGTATTTGGTGTTAAGGAACTTAAGACCTATGAAAAATCATGTTGGAGGATAGAGGTAAGAAATAAACTTATGAAATATAAGTATTTATACTCACCCAAGTAAAATAATTGATACCTCATATTAAATTAAAATATCATCAGGGGCATATTACACATACCAAGTTAGTAATAATAGTTTTCAATTTTGCTTCTCACTAAAATTTTTCAGAATCTCTATCACAAAGGACTCACAAGATATTTTTGTTTACAAGATGTCAGCTGTTGTAAGTGGATAATGTGCTTGCAAGCCCCATGTCTGTTCTTCCACCAAAGTCTCTCTGAATTGTGTTGATTTTTGTCTTTCTCTTCTCATGTTGCCCACTTCTCCCACCCCTACCCCTGTAGTTTGTTTCACAGGTACCATTTCTCCTCTCCCATGTCTCACTCTACTCCTTGGGGCAGACAGAGAGTAACTTTAACCTTAGAATGTTTAAGAAACCAACCAACCAGCCTTTTATGTCATACCCTCCACTATGGTGAATGTATCTTTTTGAGTCCCCAAACTAACACACAAGAATACTGGACTCCTGAGAACTTTATGTTGAAGTTCCCTTTACAGGGGCCTCGATGCCCTCTCTGCAGTTTTATAGCCTATTTATAGGAAAAATGCCATTTTTATCTCTAAGATCTCATCATAGTAACTCCACTTGTTCACCACCATCTGGCGTTCTCTTTTCATTATAAATATCCACTTCTTTTTCTAGTTATCTTCAACAAGAGTGGCTTGTAAATTACAAATACTACATCTGAACTTCTCTAGTTGTTCAAATGATAATATGGTTCTAGTCCAGTCTAAATGGTAGTAAGCCAAACATTTATGAGCTTGATTCTCTTATATATATTGGTTCTCATTAATTACAACCCTAAGCACACAAACATGTTTAAAATCTACATAGAGATAAATGAGAAAAGTGCCAGTTTATCTGCTGCAGAACTAATGGAATTGTTCTTGCCATCTTAAATGTAGGGCTGGCTAATAGATCAGAGTCCAGTTCTGAGAGACAAAAGCTAGAGGAAATAGGGCCACATAGAGTAATGAGCCAAGTCACAGGCTCAGAGGGAAAAGCCAATATAAGCACAATACCCAGGTTGTGGTTGCATAACCAAGAGTTTAAATTTAAAATAGGGATCAGTTCAGATCGAGGATAAATAGATGATAAGCAATGGTAAAGTATCGAGGTCTTGGATGAATGTCAGAAAATACAGTGGGCATCATGAGCTTTCAGTTATAGGTCAGCTAAAAGGGATTTACTAGCAACGTATTTCTCGTGTTTCATATTGCATTTTGTTGGTGATGAAATAATGTAACAGAATTGCTTATGGAACACAGTGGTGAGGTGGGATATATTGACCCCCACCTTCAAATCTGAGTGTCTATTGGACTTTTTTGCACTGTACTATCAACCAATATGTCAGTCAAAATGTCTGCTTTTGGATACTACTTGTTTCAAAATCTGATGCTGTAAAAATAAAAGGAGATTTTTGTGCTTGTTTGACTCTTAGGGCAAATAGAGAAGAAATAATTCTTAACATTTTTAATGTTGATCTTAGATGTGCTAAAAGATAAGGTAACATGATAAGTTGTCACCATGGGGAGAAAATTGGGTATTTATGATTATATAATACAAATGGGCATGTGGTGATGAGATTTATGTCTATGTGTATATTATCAGGCATAAATTCATAGTGTTTATTTAATTTTCTATTTAAACTACTAATGAAGTACTCTGTAAATGTAGGATACTAAAAGTGTGTCAAATTACTACAAAGTCTTCACTGCATGGAAGAAAATACTGTAATTACTGAACAGCAGAAATATAATTATTTATAGTCTTTAAGCATCACTACAATTAAGACATCACATTTGTTAAGTTTTCTTTAGAATATGTGGTTAGTGATTTTTAATCCTTTTTCTAACGCTTCAATTTTTCCTACACATGTTTTTTTTTTTTTCTGCTTTTATACTCCAAAAGATTTGGTATTCAAAAGTGCTGTAGAGTCATAGTCTATTGGTATATGGCTCCGGATCCAAGACTAAACATGAATGGATTTTATTTTATTTTATTTCAGTATCTTTACTTGGTATGAATGCAATATCCAACAGAGGTAGCAAAAGAAGAAACAAGATCCAAGGGTAGATTAAAAAAGTCAATATAAAATTGAATAGTAGAAGACGTAAAAGGCTGAAATCTTATTTGACTATTAAAATGTAATCTCTGGAAATTATTCCATTTGGTACTAAATTTATATACATATTAGTTGATAGTCAGTTTCTAAATAAATACATATTAGTTGATAGTCAGTTTCTCTAGTTAATCCTTAAAAACACATAAGCATGGTGCCCTAGGGTTGTTATATTTTCCTTACTTCTGCTAATTAGATTCTCTCATTATTTTTCCCTTAATACCCACACAAAAATTCTTAAATAATATTTTATAAGGAATTCATATTAATAATAAACACCTACTTCCTAAATCAGCTCTTTTTTCATTCTACAAGACAATAAGTTTCAGAATAAATAAAAATATGGTGCCAGGTGGTATTATTTCCTTGTCCCAGAGCTAAAAGTTGAATGTCCTAGGGTTTGAAAATTTAGTAATGACCAACATTGCCACATATCAGGGATGACATGGTAAGTTTCTTTAGATAGTATGGTCAATGGTTACTACAGTGAGCTTGATCTCTGCATTTTAGTGTCAGAGATGTTTATGATTCTAGTAGCATGGCTATTAAAGGTAAAAGAAGCAGCAGGGGCATGGTTCCAGCTGCTTAGTAAACAATTGTAGAAAGATGTTTATTAAAGCTGGCTCTCAAGTGACAGATAAATGCATAGTTCTATTATGCATGCTATGCTGCAAGCTTAAAAGCAGATAGATCAAAACAAGAGAGATTTAAAAAAATCATAAAGACAAAATGCAGCTATGTCAGTATGTGACAGGAAAATAATTTTGCCTTAAAAGTGATCTCCCCTCATCCCCTCAAGAAACGTAACCATAATTTATGGAACAAAGTTAACAGCAAGTTGGTAGTGTTCCATTTTTTAACTTGCCTGGCATCAAGCTTTAAAAACCCCATTTAAATGGACTCTTATTAAGCTAAGATGCAATTGAATCCCCTAAACAAAAACTACATCACATAATTACCGATATAGAATTCTTATTTATTTATGTGCAATATTTAGTTCTTAAAAAAACAAAAACACACACACACACAAAACAAGACACTAGACAGATTCTTTCATGCACAGCTTTTTCTACCTGACAAGGTTCTGCTGCATGATTTTTAGAGGAGTTCCTTTGCTCAGACTTGGCATATGTTTTTCAATTTTCACTTTCCAGAGCCGTATTTGCAGAAAGATGTACAAATATTGTAGATGGTGGGCTGTGCAACTCTCACATGATTAAACTTCAGTTCCTTGGTTGTCTAGGGCTTTGTGTAAATGCCAATAAATTTGAGAGTTCACCCAACTGTGCCTCTTAACCTTTGTTCCCAAAGGTGAAGGGCAGGATTTTTAATCAAGTAGCAATTTATCCTTAATTAGGAAAACATAATTAGTTATTATCACCTAATTGCAATTACTGGTTGGAGAAAGTCACATTTCATGAGTAGTGACCCATGTTGGGTTACAGTTCTCCTATCACTGAATTTTGCATCTCTATCTGTATTTGGAAGACAGCCAGTAAATATTAAAAGGTAATCACTATGTTTTTCTGCAGTCCAGCTGTCAAAGTCACCAACCCTGCTGCTGAATAAGAAACCAAGATATCCTGGGTCACGTCTTAGCTATATCTGTTTCCTGCTTAGACATCAAGTGTAGATCAGAATAATTGTATACCAAAAAACAAACAAACAAACAAAACCCATGGGAAATAGGTTAGAGAACTGTTCCACACTTCATTTCTGGTACAGTTAAAAAGTTTAATGTCTCAAGGCACCACTATGGTTGAACATCAGATACATGAGTAATCAGCTTATCTACTATGCTGTAAAATCAGTAAATAGCTTGTGCAGTTGTGGAAAGCAATCTCTAGAGGACTGTTAAATATACAGTAGGCACGTGTATTATAATACAAATAGAAAACAATGAGTCCTAGAAAAAGCATGTTGAGCACCGTTGTGGCATTGTTTGTATTTCTTTACCTAACACTACGTAAACCTTACATTTACAAAAGGAAAGACTAAAGTTACACTCAAAGTTGCTTTTTGTGCTCTCTCCAAGTGAGTGAGTCTAGTTCGTAGGTGCACTTTTAGAAATCGTTGGGTCTTGATCAGCTTCTGCTGTCCTGGTAGATTCATTCAGGTGCGAGCTCAAATTTTCTGAAGTTAGGTGGGAAGACTTGTAGACGATCTCGTTGAAGTCAGACCTGATGCAAACCAAGGGAGGGTCATTCAAGGGGTCTTCTACTGAGGCCCGGGTGTTTTCTCGAGTGATTCCCATGTCTTTGCTGTGTTCTGATGGGGATTTCCTTTTCATGCGAGTGTAAGTTTTGTCTTGATTCTCCATGCCTTGCTCATTTTTCAAAAACCGTCCAAAGAACCAAATGAAGAATCCAAACCACACAAAGGCTATCAGACTTGGAACAAAAGCCAGGCACTTGACATCAAGGCTAGCCCCTATAAACCTGCTGTGTAAGAACAGGTCTCCCTCAGCATACGTTTTATTAGTCCGAGGGTTAGTGTGATTGGACCTCCATTCCCAGGAAAGCTTGGTTCTGTTCAAATCCTTTAAACTTTCGGAGTCTTTCACTGTATATATCTTCTGTCCTGGGCCAATATACTGCCCATATTCATGAGGTTTATAAAATATTTGGTTCTTCCACATATTAAGATCCAAAATCAAGACAAGAAAGATAATTCCATAGTTAAACCATTTGCCTGCATTAAAAAAGAAATACTGCATTAATCAAAGGGCCATAAAATTGCAATAGGGTTTTCTTCAATAAAATGAAGATAATGGCATAATAGTATAAATTGTTAATGTTTTAGACCTGTTAACAATTAATTTTTTGAGAGTGCTATGCATCCATTAAGTGAATTAAAAAAGGGAATTTACTAAATGGATTCTAGGCATATGAAAACACAACTGTAGGTCCCCAAGCCAGTAATTTATGGTATTTATACTAACAAGATTAAATCTCCTTGTTTTATATGCACTACAGCTAAACTCAAATTTGGTTCCATGTAGGTTATTCTCTAGAACATTTCAATTAATGTTAAAAAACAAAGTCTAATGAAATTCTTAGAAAAGTCCAATATATTATTGAACATCTCTTACAGTTTTATAATTATGTCTGGGCAAGAAATAAATCATTTTGCAATGCAAGCACAGCAGTATATCAATTGAATTCACATTGCTGTTTGTAGGTGACCTGTTGATTAAACCATTAGTTGATGTGATTCAGATCAATAATCCTTGAGCATTCATTTCAAGACTTCAAAAATAATTGCATCAAATTCTCATTGAACAGAATACATCAGACATACAAATATAACCAATGCTAATGAACTGCATGAAAAGACATGATTTGGAGAGACTGTAACCACTATGATGTCTTTGTAGTATTTAAAAATCTTATATAAATAACACATTATTTAGTAATATATTATCAAGTGATACCTTTTCATCTGCAAATGGAAAAGATGTGGAAAAACTTTCAAGGAATACTAGATTCCATTATAATTTTTATTATAATCTATTGCAAGTTTTACAATATCATGTAGATTAGAATAATATAGTAACACCAAACTCATAGGTTTGATCTAACAAGCTAGATGACTTATGTAATAAGTTCTAGAAGCCTAGTTATAATGATTTTATGTATAATGCCAAAATTATTTTGTATTTGAAGATAACAATATTCAACACTATAGCATTATAACTTCATATGATTATGTATTTTGCAACGTATATTCTAATAACATATAGCTACATAAAAA
The DNA here is from genome assembly GCF_041146395.1 of Eulemur rufifrons. Classification (NCBI taxonomy): domain Eukaryota; kingdom Metazoa; phylum Chordata; class Mammalia; order Primates; family Lemuridae; genus Eulemur; species Eulemur rufifrons. The sequence goes on along the minus strand of NC_090998.1, from coordinate 34,660,623 downwards.
TATAATTGTGAGGAGTTTAGGAAAGTATTTTATCATCACCATTACATATTTCTAAGTTCCTATTAAATGTAAGGTTAAAATGTTTTAATCCTGGCTCCAAAATTTACTAGCTGTGTGATCTTGGGCCAACTGTTTAAATTTGCTAACGCCCAGTTTCTTTATGTGCAGAAAACAATGGTGTTTATTAAAGTTTTTGGCATTTCATAAGATTATTAGATACTAAGCATAGTAACTGGTACATATAGTAGGGTCTTAGTAGTTATTATTATCATCAAAGCCTGCCTAAGCCATGATAATTTCTTCATTTGCATGAGAAGGTGCAGCTTGCTCTCTATGAAAAGAATTTACATAAGCTATATGAAGGAAAATTATAACTCTACCTCTCCTGAAATCATTCAACTATATGGAGTTTATAATATTTGTAATGGAAACTCTTGCCTGAATGATTTTTGTTTTTTGCATACATAAACTAGAAACTAACTTGGAACATTGGGAGTGTGGTTTCCAGATACAACATATTTATAATATCTGTCACAGTTCAATTCAAACCACCCTTAGGTCTTCAAAACTAAAACAGGTTCATATTAAGAATAAGCTATACTAGACTCTGTGTAGGATACCTTGCTAGATGCTAAAGACATCATGTTTCTGTTTCCCAGAAAGGAATTCATCATCTTATTAGGAAAACCAGACAGAGACATCAACAGACAAATAATAATTAATAAGAAGCCACATTTGAGAGGTGCCAAGGGAGTGATACAAACCATAAATGTTGAGAAAATAGAATAAAAACTGAGATAATTTCTGCAGGAAAGATTTTGAAAGAAGCAGCAATTCACGTGGCCCTTGAAGGAAAAGCAGTGCAGAAAACAATCAGGAAAATTTTGTGTTTCTTTTAGTTGATGCTTTTATCATGCTGCAGATAGAACAGCACATAGGAAAAGATGGATGAGGTGGAAGAGAGGGGCAGAAGGAAGAGAGAAGGAAAAGAATGGAGAATATTGTAGAAAAATAAAGGCAGGAGAGGGATGAGAGAAAGGTGAAATGAAAAAGCTTGGAGATTCTCATCCAGAATTAGGCACGAATTTGTTCCACAACAGAGAGCAAGTTGAAAGAGGGGCTCTGGGTTCTTCTCCGTTGTAGGAGCTTCATACTTATTCTCTTGCTGTAAACTCCATGTGTTACAGAGCCAGACTAGGTGATATGGGAAGAGGTCCTGGAGCTCGTATGACTGACCACCAGCTTCTTGACTCACAAAGATCCCTTGTAGAAATGTGTACCTCTCTTTAGGTCTTTTTGTTAATATAAATTCATGAATGGGGCAGTCCTTCATAAAGGGTTCCCTGTTTCTAGGGTGACAGGGTATCAGAAACATCATAGAATCCTGAGGGAGACAGAGGAATACTCACGGAGCGTGGAGAAGGGTAGTTTTTCTGGTCAAGAGAAGGAACTCGATGAGTATTAACAGACAAAGAAAACAATCCAATAAAATCACAGAGTAAGAGTGAATGTCAATGGATGCTGACCAAACTAAGACAGAACACTGAGAATAGGAGGAGCTTTTTCCTATACTTTGAAAGTATTTTTCTACCAGTTGAATAGTGCTGGCTCAGTTTGACCACTAAAGGTTCACACCCAAGAATCATTTTATGTTTTTTCTCACATGACCTGAAGTCTAAATATTTAGATGGGGTGGAGGGGGAGCAAATTGAAACTGTGTTGCCTAGCATCCGTTAATGAATATCATCACCCCGTTCTAACACATCTTTGCCGGTGTGCGAGGGGCTACCATGGCGACAAAAGCTGCAGGTTGGAAATCAGCAGATGGGAGATTACATCCTAGCAGTAAACCTAAACCACATAATCTTGGGGAACCTACCGAACCTCTCCAGACCACAAGTATTTTATTTGCAAATTGAGAAGACTGAACTAGATGCCTTCCAGGTCTATTATTCTGCCCTCCTCCCCCAAATCCTTCTACTTAGCTGTGTGTAGAATCCAATCTTTTATTCCATGAAATGGAGAATAATACTATCTCAAAGGATTATTTGTGAGGATAAAATGAAAGGTTATATTTGAAAATTCTCTGAAATATATTAAGTTTGCCAAAAATGTCAGATGGTATTATTTCCCCAATTTCTTTTCTCTACTTCTTCAATCCAGATAGTATAGGCTCTTGGTGGTAGAGGGAGAAAAGGGCATGCAAGGGTTGTAACAAAGATATATTCTATAGGTGATTAATTTTTTCAGTTTGGATAAAACAGCATAAGTTACTGAACCCTGACGTCCATAGGTAGATAACATGGGACCAGTTGTCCAAGAGGACTCTGTGTTTATCTATCTGTAAATATGCCTTGTAAATCAGCATATTTAACATGTTAAAAATCCTTAGCAATTGGTAGTTTGTCTACAGCTTGCAGTAGTATTGGCCTTGAGAAAAGATATTTTATATATTTGAATTTTGAGGCTAAAGAACACGGAATAAGTGTCCCCCATAGAGAGAGGCCATGGGAGGGTGGGGAAGAGCAGAGGGGAGAGAATGGAATGAGGCAGGCTGCTTACTGGTATCATCATTCCTTTTTTTAATTCTTGTGGCTATAGCAGTGTCATTTCCCCACTCAGCCAAAACATTAAGCTGCTAAAAAGGTAGAAAAACTGGCCCTTGTTATTGCTTTATTTGTTTCTGGCCACCTGACATGGCCTCTGTTTCATTTATCTGTACAGAGGAAGGATGTTCATCTTTCTCTATCATCCATCCTTCCATTTTCCCACACAGTGGTTTTGTTACCTTGGCAATGCTTTCTCCTCTTTAAAGAATTTCTTTTGCTCTGTGAGATGTGGTGAACCAGAAGGCAACGTCAGGCAGGGCAACTCAACCTCTGGGTTCTTGTCTATAAAGTGAGGGAGTTGAACTGTGTAATCCTTAAGATTTCTTCCCAGCCCTAAAAGTCCCTTTGATGAGTCTGTGAAATAAACATTGCCAAACCTTAACGTTTTATGATAGGCCAGGAAATCTCCCCATTAGAGCGAAGACGATGGAATACACAATTTTCAGCAGGAAAAAGGTTTTCTTAAAAAAACTGCATATTCTGAGAAACAATGTTTACCATAAAAAATAAATTTGAGTCCCTGAAATGACCCACATGGAAAGGATATAAGACACAAAAAAGAAAAGAATAGAAAGTGTTTCTTTAGTCATTTTCCCAAGTGTGTTGTCCTGAATATACAATCAACAGTAACAAGAGGTTTGGTATTTCGCCATTAATCACATGAGAGCCTTTGCTTTTCCCCCTGTTGTTTCACCAACATAGCATAATGTAAATCAGCAAGAAGGTAGTGTGAGAATCCATACATTGTTTCTATTAATCTCCTTGTTGAAATAGCTCACTGTCTCCGTTAATGAGAAATCACTGCATGGTGTTGGTGGGATTACCTCTTTCTTATTTTTTGTGCTTTTAATGAATCTTACTGAGTGTCAAAAATGATATCATAATGGAAATTTTATCTTTTTACTTTGTAGGAGTTTATAGAATCCTGGGACAGTTAATTTTAAAAGGCTTGTTCATTAAATATTACCCTCATTAATGTAGCAAGCAAATGACAATGATTTGGGGGAAAGTGTTATTTTTTTCAACTTAGAAAAAAATTATAAAGTGCTGCTATTTCTACTATAAACTGAAACTTTCATGATCCAAATATGCAATTATAATATTTTTAATCTTTTACTCGACAGAGTTGTCAGTTAGCACTGTGTCTGAGCTGTGTTGCAAGCACCTCTGTACCAAGTGGGTGCCTTTGCTTGGCCAGACTTTGACATTTGGTGTAGGTGCATGAAACAGTCATGCTCCACAAAGTCATTTACATCCCTCTCGGGTCAGCATGAAGCCATGGCCTAGAAGAAGATGAATTTTGGAAAAGTAAAATAAATACACAATTTTCTGTATCAGTCTTCTTGGCCATATTCAATGTCCTCTCATTCTAGACATGAGCAGTGAAAACCCAGTTCACTGAGATAGCATCTCTTCATCTCCTTCCCTAGGTAATTTAGGGATATCTAGAAACCACATTAAGTGCTTGGGTCATGAGGAGATCACTTAGTAAATTGAAAATATTTACTAATTTATGAATTAATGATAATTATTTAAGTTAGCAAAGTACCTTCTGAAGACTTAAAAGCAAATGAATGTAACTTCTCAAAGTGCCTCTCTTGTCATTGTTACTTCCTAACTGGGAGACTATTCCTTCAGGAAGCAATCCTGTATGATGAGTACAGGTAGAAACTTTGTGATGATAAAAATAGAAAGAAGAGAACCTGTAGCTGTACTGAATTAGAAGACCGTTAGACTATGACTTTCTCAAGATTGGGAGCTGTGTCATGTTCATTTCTGTGTTCCGCAGATCCTAGCTTAGTTTTCAACACATATTAACTCAGAAAATGTCTGTAAACCAACTGGTAAACTCTGAGACAATGTACCCAGAAAAATTTAAAGTGAAGTTTTAGTGTTTCAAATCAAATGCCTGTGTCACAATTATCTGGTGAATTCCAGGATACTGTTAAATTTGGGTATAATCTGAAAAATGGGGAAAAGCAAAATATTCATGTCTCAAAGTTTACAATTAATTATATATTTCAAGTTTTTCCTCCAGCTGTGAAAACAATTCCTGAAGGGCATGTGAGTTCTATTATAAAAATGCTCATATATGTATAAATGAAGACAGGCCACCTCAGTGTGGGTAGAGTAGAGTAGCTCAGGGCCAGCAAAAACTGACCTGCTGTGGGCAAAGCAACTGTGGCCTTGAAAAATATGAGTTTTAGACAAAAAAACTGCTGCTTTTTACATAAGCAAACCTAGTTAACTCTTAGAACTACACAAATGCATTGAAAATGGAAATTACTTCAGGAGAGGCTTGAAAAAATTCACAACTGAGAGAATAGCAAGAGGTCTTTGTGTACTTTGGATAAATTCATGGTCTTTGGGGACTGTCACTTTGTACAGGATGCATCATATTTCCCTATAACAAGTCCCTTGCAAATTTTGTCAGACAGCATATTCTGCTGGGTGGACCACTGGCCTGCCATCCCCAGCGCTCCTCATGGTCTGACTGACACAGGAGAGCTCTTTAAAAAAAAAAAAAAAAAAAAATCTCTGGGAGCTCATTTGCCAGAAACCATGCACCTACGAAAATAAAACGAAGGGTTTTTATTCATTGTTTTCCAAATTCTCACCATGATAAAGCACCTGTGCCCTTGCACCACTCGGGAACCTGAAACAGAACACAGACACTACAGAGGCTTGTTTACTTCTACATTTTCCATTTTTGCCGAAAGGGTTCCCCTGGGCATCATAGTGCCAACAGTGTGAATTCTCTTCTCGAGGCTGCACAGGCCTTCCTTCTGGCCTTTTGCCCATCCCCCTTCTAATTTACTCAGACAATGGCCACCAATGGGACCCTTCCTTTGTCTGGCTGGGATGACAGATGGCAGAGCTTCCATCGGGAGTGGCATTAATAGGCCTCAGAGGAGCTTCTGAGACTGAATTGAGAGGCCATTCCTCTCTCGCCTCCAGAGACTCAGTACATCACACTTTGAATCCATCTATGCACTCACCTTATAGGTAAAAGGGAAGAGGGCAGAGGAGATAATTATACAGTTGCTTTTAGCATCTACTTTTAGGAGAGGAACAATGGACTTGGGCTAAAAGTACCAATGTGACTTAATCACTAACCATGTATCCCCTTTTTTTACCGAAGTCAAAATTCCAAGGAAAAAAATATATTTGAAAACACCCTTGGATAGAGATGATTTATTTTTATAAGCTGTAGCCCAGCTTATAAAATGAAAAGCTCATACATACTGCAGCAAACCATCTGTCAAGGGGGATCCAGATGAGCTAAACAGATGCAACAATTCAAGTTATTTCTGACATGCATAAATAAAACTAGCTGGGAATCAGGATTAAAAAATACTCAAATTCTAAATGCTTTTAAAATGTCAATGGGAGCTCATCAGTGTCAGATAACCCTCCACACATAGAGTATTTATTTCATTGGGAGAGAGAATTTTTCATTTTTAGCTTTCTCCTTTTTGAGGACTCAATAGTAGCTAACAGCAGCAAATTCAGAACAGAGGATAAATGGCAAGAGAACTCTCTTTCTGGTTACCCAATGTCTTTGAATTAGATAGGAAACACAAACTCTGGACCAATAAAAGGAAAAGCTTTTAAGTGAAAAAGAGAGAAAGCTTATCAAATGCTTACTACATAGCAGGCAATGTTTTAAGTGCTTTGTACATACTAGCTAATTTAATTCTCTTAACAACCCTGTGGGATAAGTAGCATTACTGTCCCCATTTAACAGACGAGAAATGGAGCCTTTGACAAGTTAAGGAACTTGATGAGGGCCACACCATCAGTAAGCAGCAGAGCTACAGCCTGTGCACCAAACCTTGCATGGGCTTGGTTTGTTCCATTGCTTCAGCATGCACTGAATATCTTTTTTAGATCACAGGGATGTGCTGGTTTGGGGCCATCTCTGACTCTAGTGACCCTTAGCTGTCCTTGTCCAGATTCTTCTACTGAAGGACAAACAAGGCAAATAAAGCAAGAGGAGCTGTCTGGGGTTCTGCAGGGTCCCTTCTTATTCCTGGCTTCAGCTTCCTCTGCCGTCACCTAGGCCAGCGCCCTTCCCCAACCATAGCCTATTCGTTGGCACAGTGGGTAGTGCTCAGCCTCACAGTCTACTCTGGTACTTCCTCTCCTGGCCCCAGTTCCTGACTTTTCAGCTGGAAAGGACTCTACCATTGCTGTTCTCACTGGGTACCCCACTTCTACTGAATTTGCATTCTGTCCCTTGGCTTTTGATTTTAACAGTTGCGTGTGAAAATTTAAATGAAAGCTGAGATGAGAGGAATTCTCACTATAGAGAATATTTCTCAGCAGCAGTGTTTTTCAGAGAGCCGTCCTCTGGCTGCCTGCCAGGGATCCCTTGCCGTGTTTGAGAAAGGGCAGGTTCCTGGCCCTGCCCCATACCTCAGGCATCAGATTCTGAGTGTGTGGCTGATGGAGCTACCATTTTAACAAGCTCTCCAAGTGATTCTAATACATACTAATGTTTGAGATCCACCGGAGGATCTAGAGGGTTTTATGCTTAATAACCCCAGTGGTGATACTGTATCTGCTTAGCAAGGAAAGCACTGAAGTCTTTGTAAAAAAGAAGCAAAATTTGGAAGAGCTGATCAACAAGTTAGTATTTACAGTTCTCATGGAAATTTGTAGGCTACTGACTACTGAGAATATTAAAGTGCAACACGAAGCACAGTAGTTTGGAAATTTTACCTAGGTTTCCCCAGAAACAACTGTCTTACAAGTGTGACAGATAAAGTAAAAGGCCCCTCACAGGAGACTACATGCTATTCCAGAGTAGCCTCTCGGCAAACTCTTCAGCCAATTAATAGAACAGAGAGAGTAAAAGAAACAGAACACAAATGAGAGGGGGAAACATTCAGACTTCCTCCAAACCTGTAGTCATTTTCCCAGGAATTCTTATCATGGATCTGTGGATGCAGGTGAACAAACTGGATTTACCACAAATGGGATTTAATTTGTTTATGGTGGAGCCCTTCATCCCAAAGCCCTCACCTACCCTATTTTATTTTGAATTTAAACTCCAGAATCCTCAAAGGCCTTTTCGACAGATCCAGGTACCCAGTTGTTTGCATGGACTATTTTAGGGAGACACTCTGACCTTATCCGTGGCTTCTCAATCAGAAAGGAGTCATACCCAATTACCAACATCACCTGGGGGAACTTTTCCAAAGTCCCATTCCCTGGCCCTTGCCCAGACCTGCTGGGTCAGAACCATTAGCAATGGAGCCCAGCGATCTCAGCGTTTATAAAGTTCCCTGACGATTTGGCAATCCGTGTAATTTGGCAAACATAGCATCAAAGCCTTAATTACAATATAGTCCCACCTTCTGGCAAACCTTATTAATGTGCAGTCTCCATTACAAAAACTTAACTAGTCTTACTTCCTTTTAAGTTTTTGGAAAATAATATTTGGTGGGACAAGGGTTTTAGTTCAAATGGCAGCGAGATATCTGCTTCTCTCTCAATGCACAGTAGGCTTTTCCTCCGTGTTAATGACACTGAAGCTTCAGGGACTCTGTATGCATGGCTCCCTTCCAAGGCACTGAATATAATTTTTAGATGTAATTTTATATTCAACTTCTTAAATAGAGCATTCCAGATTGTGTAAACTTTGGGCGCTACAAACTCTGAATCTGTACCGTCTATAAATGACAGTGTATATAACAAAGCCATGCAAAATAGCCCTAAATTAAATTTTTTTTAACAGTTCAATTTTTTTTCTTACCAACAGGTTCTCCAGTTCTTCCCCCCTTTTTAAAAAAATGTGATGTTCTACATTTAAGCAGTATATTTTTGACAGGCATTCTGATAGTCAGAGACAATATTAGTGCAATGATGGCCTGGGACAAGAGCTGGTAGCAAGAACAGATGGTCTAAGCAAAAGCCCACCCAAAGGGATAAGATGATGCCATGTGTGTGATAGCTGTTTTAGAAGTCCGAGAGGGCAGCACGCTGCTGAGATTAAGTGGGGACTCTGAAACCACACTATGTGACCTGAACTCAAATTGATTGATTTATCCAGTGAATTTAATAGATGGGCCTCATTCATTTTGAATAGGGAAAGAAACCTGCTGCATCTTCCCTATTCATGAGCTCATTCTCCAATTTAGGAAGGTTGCCTCATGCTCAAAGCAGAAAACAGCCTCCTAGCTGGGAAGTAAAGGTTTTTCGCAGTACTCAGATGTTAATGTTTTCTGTGCTCAGGCTATTTTTGTTTGGCAGCACAGACGGTAGTGTAAGCACAGATTTCTTCAGCAGTTTTTATTATAGCAGGTGTGGGATCCTAGGCCATTGTCCTTAAAACAGACGCACATTCATTACCTGCATTTGAACAGCTTTGGAACTAATGCTACCCTTTCTCTGTGATCATTCAGCTGTCTGCTACTTGTTATTTAAAAAAAAAAAAAAAAGGATAAAACATAACCCTAGGAAGCGTTTTTTAGATGAAAATGACTGAGATGTCATGAAAGACTGTTATAATAAATCGTATTTTAGCCATTTCAAAAGCAGGAAATATCTGAAAGTAAAATAATCTGGGGATCCACAAGAGAACCACTTGAGACAAACCTGAGCTTTGCCACAGAAGAAGGTTTTAGGAAATCAGATGAGAAGCGGCCTAACTCCCTAAAGGCGTATGTTCTGATTGGAGCTCTAGGATACCATTGTGTTTTGCTCTCAGCAACAAATGAAGAACAAAAGCATAAAGAGCATTAATGTTGAAAATATATACTGAACTGTATGTTGTGAAGAAGAGACCCACCCAGTGAGCAAGATCAAGGTAGAGTGGTATGGCAGGATAACTACCCACACCAAAGAGTTGGTCCCCCTTTGATAATCCTACACCAGAACACGAGACCTAACGCCTGGAGGGGCTGCCCAGCTGGGGACTACACTTCCCTGCTATCCTTGACTCTATCTACTGTCTATCAGTTATCACCAATGGAATACGAGGGGAGGTGACAAGTTTCTTTTCCAGGCCGAGGAGGTTAAGGAACAGGGGAGCCTTCTTAATCATTTTCCCCATTCTCTTTATTCCCATCTGCCTGCTGGATGTTAACCCTGAAATTGTCGAAGCTACCAGGAGCCTAGGTTCCAAAATGTTGGTACAGAACTCCCAGCCAACCTGGAACCACCTTGTAACATTAAGGTAATGAGAAATAAAATTATATTTATGCCTCTCAAATATTATGGTTTGCTTTTTTCCCCCTTACGACGGCTAGCATTGCTTTCATATATGGAGACGATCAAATTGTGTTCAACGTTATAACGTACCTGTTATATGAATATGATATTCCTCCTTGAAGATCTTCTGGAAGAAAGGAATCTTGAACTGCATGTGAGGAGTGTGCAACCCAGGGAGATTTACATCGACATCTCCCATGAAATGTGGGAATTCCCAGTCCTGTCAGAGAAAATCAAATAAAAACACATTTGTGATTTGTTTTGTTCCTAAGCAGCAAAACACCCAAAATTGACTTTTTATAAAGCACTTATTTTAAAATCATTTAAATGAAGCCAGCTGTTAGATGTATCAGTTTCATTCTGTGATGGTTATTTTATGTGCATTAGGTAGCAGAATGCATTCAAAATCAAAATTAAGCCATAACTTACATCCTCAGATTTCCTTTTTAATGTGGTAATAAGAAACCAATACAGAATTGATTTGCATCTACACGTTTATCTCTTTCATTCTGGAGAACTGAACTTTTAAATTTTTATAGGAAGGAAGTGATCCATACTTAATAAATATGGAGTAAATTTGTTGTATTTTGTTTCACTACTGAAAAAAAATAGGAACCTTATAGTGGCATGTTTTGTGTAAGAAGACAAAGTAAAGAGGATAGAATTCACTTAATCAAGTTCTTTGATTCATATCAAGGGACATTTATTATTCATCTCTGCTAGCAACTGTCCTGAATGTAAAAATGCCAGACTCCTGTCCTGTTCTCCTGCAACTCAGCATTAATTTGAGCCAAACGATGGAAAACCTGACATGGTACATAAGAGATCAAAAGTGAATTAGTTCTCAAATTGTCATTAGTTATTTCCTTGTTGTCAAGGCAAAATTGGGAGGGACAACCCTCTCAGAAGGAAGGGGAACAAGATGCAAATGAGATTTTCTTAGGTGTCTCACCTGCTCTTGGTTTTTAGATAGAGGCACCAATTAAGGTTCACAAACTAGTATGTAAAGAAAGACTACACTAAATTTGAAGAAACATCTGAAATAGATCCATAGGCATTAATATATACATTTTCACTTTTAATTATTAAATAATCACAAACTGATCAGTGCTATGTTAATATTTTTAAAAAACATGGAGATGAAAAAAATATTTTTAATCCATTATCTCAATGTAAGAAAGTTAAAGTTATCCAAACTTTTATATACACAGCTGATAGAGGTGTGCCAGTAATATAGTGCCTGAACATTTTGGGGGTTTCTATGTCCATTCCACTCCTCTCTCTGCAGAGAATTCTGGCCAAGGTAGAATGGGCACTGAGGAAAGGAGAATATGGGAGTGGCAGTCACCAGGAAAGCCTTCAATGTGTATCAGCTTCCTAATCCATGGATCACTTCAAGCCACTGATAAGAAATAAATATACAAGAAGAAAAATGGAATGATGCAATATCGTCCTTTTCTGTGTGTGTAAATCTCTTGTTGGTCTCATTTCCCCGTGTCTTTCAGATATCAGTAGCAAATAGACTTATAATTTCGGGAATTCATAAAACCCAGAGCACTCAAGCTGAATGAATTTGGAACATTTTTGTCCAAATTATGAGTAGAAAATGGCGTGTTAATAATATCTGTAAACTATTACTGCGATTAACATGAATTTGCTTTTTATTTTTGCTAATGCCATCTTTGTTCTTTCTATGTTATTTGGAAGACTCTTGCAAAGAGAATTAACATTGAATTTAGTCTTTTGCTAAACTGTAACTGAAGAAAAATTATGGTTAGCAAAGAAAAGGAATGATGACCAGGATATCTTTCCTCTGCCCTGGATAAATGACACAAAGCCTTATCAATAGAGCAATTCTCTTTGTATTTTTTTGGTTTAAAGAAGAGAATACTTCTTGGTAGTAATTGAGCAAGTATGTTTAGAATTGGCTTCTTTTTTAGACATTTTTTTAATGCTCCCTTTTAGCTTTTTCTTCCATGAAACTAAGTTTGCCACTGGGTATGAAATTGATTTTAGTTTGAAAGCAATCTCTAGAGATTTCTTGTGGACTATGATCAAAATCTCATTCACCAAAAAATAGTTCCTCAATTATTTCCCACCTGTACTTGGAGAGAGAAAGATGAGTTAAGGAAATAAGGAGTAAAGAAAAGAAGGAGAGAGGAAAGTCTTGGTCTTTATCTGGAATATGACTTTATTTTACGTTTTTCTTTTTAAAGAAAGGAATCAGGGAAGAAAATTGGGGCTGGTGAGGTGGTGAAGTGTGAGAGAAGTAGCTAGTGCCATGTAAGAAAATTTTTAAAAGAAGATAAATAAAAGATGATGTTTTATTCATAAAGTCCCTCAGATCCATGCCTTCTATTTTATTTTTATTACTTTGATGTTGTTTGGTTTTTCAAAACTCTTTTATGTCACTCTGGATGACCATGCATAGCCATGGCTTAGCTCCCACTTATAAGCGAGAACATGCGGTATTTGGCTTCCTGTTCCTGAGTTACTTAGGATAATCACTTTCAGTTCTGTCCAAGTTGCTGCAAAAAAGGCATTGTTTCATTCCTTTTTAATGGCTGAGCAGTACTCCACGGTATATAAAGAGACCCTAGAAAGATACACAAATAAAAGCAGATGTCCAAGGTGGGGGAAGAAGGGGGGACATGACAGGCAAGGTAAGGAGAAGAGCAAGACGATATACTCCTGTTTCCACTATTTTGATTTTTCAATTTTTGAACGTAGAAGCACTCCTCAGAGATCTAGTGGGTTTGATTCCAGACTGGCACAATAAAGCAGGTCTCTCTCTCTCTCTCTCCCTCTCTTTCTGTCTCTCTCTCTTTCTCACACACACATGCACAAAGATTCTTTTACTTAAGCTCCTAACTCCCCGCCTCCGTTCTTGGTCTCTACTACTCTAATTTTTGCACTTCATTTCCCACTCGCCATACCTCTTCAGACTCATTATTCTTGAGTCAGTGTGAATCTGGACTTGGAGTGGAACAGTAATAATAATAATTGTTACCATTTTGGGACATTTGGGGTTCATCTAGTGGAAAATGAACATCTGAGGCTGGCAAGACCTCAGGTAGTTATCGAAAGGAGGTAGAAAGAGGAGGGAGGATGATATTCTGAATCTCTCTAGGTTTTGGTCTCTTCATCTGGGAATTAATATTAAACATACCAACCTCACTGGCTTCTTGGGAGGATGAGCTAATACCTGGAGAGCAATTAGCACACTTCTGGAGACAGAGAGAAGAGATAGGTAAATGGACAAGATCAGTTTATTTCCCAGCGTGACTCTAAGGTCACGTTTTTCCTGAGGGTGAAGTAGAGGAAAGATAAGTCTATTTTCAAGAGGGTCACACATCAGCTGCTTCAAGGTCCAGGTGAAAAATGAAGACCATCCTCTCCTTTCTGCCTTCATCCATTGCACAACACTCGCCCCTGAAGCCTCTGACCGGGGCTTGGGTCAGAGCAGAGTTATCTCAGAGGGCTCCCGGAGCAGAGCTTTGGGGAAGGGCTCCTCCCTCAGAGGCATGGAGCAGTGTCCTCATGTGGAAGACAGAAGGACATAAGCTTACTAGTTTCTTGTGCAATGTGGGACACACGCTGGTGACCTCTAGACATAACTATGGGGGACTTTAACAGTGCCAGAGGGAGCATGAGCCAGCAACATGTGCAACCAAAGGATAAGGAAATCTGTGGACATTTGGGTTACAAATTATTGAGCTCTTGCAATGTTCTAGTATCATCCTTGGTTGTACATTCATACATACATATACACACACACAGAACAATCCTGAAAGCTTTCCCCCCAGGTTTACTGAGGTGTAACTGACAAATAAAAGTGGTATATAATGCCACAATATGATGTCTTGATATATGTATGCATTATGAAATGATTACCACAACCAAGCTAATTAACATATCCATCTATACAGATGAGAAAAATTGCTTTAGAGAAGTCACTTGTCCAAAGTGGCGTCGGTGCCACACAGCAGAGCCCAGGTTTGGTCTGGCTCCAAAGAATACACACTTTCTATTAGGCCATGTTGTCTTTAACCATGAAAAGTGATGCCACTTCCTGTTTTTAATTCAGAGCTGGAATTATTTTTACTGCTCTGTCTGTTCTAATTGAGAATCACTGATGACAGTCATCACCAAAAGCCAGTTCCCTTGAGAGGCTTTAACCTACTTTTTTCCCCCATAGGGCTGTATCATTTGATTCATCCAACCCTAATGTGAACAAGAAGACCAACTTTAACACTTTCTGCACAAACAACTGTCCCAGAGGATAGTTAGCTTCTAATCAGACTCTGATGAGTAAGGAGATTGATGGCAAACACGGACATTCTCCTGGCATCCTAACTACGGATGTGTGCCCAGTTTTATACACAGATTGTATATGAGTGTTATGAGAGTCATAGCTCTCTTTTCTTGTACATAAATGTAAAATATATATTTTGAACACAAGCTAAAGGTGTTGAATCAAGGGAATGATGAGGCAAGACGTGTTCAGCTACAAAGCCCCATGTAGACAGGCTGATCCTGGAATTGCATATTATGAAGTGGTCATTTATTTTGTTCTTCAAGAAATGTTATCAGTGTTGGGTAATGCAAAGCTTTCTGACTGTTCTCTGCTATTAAATCTAACAATAACTGCAGAGCTTGATCAGATTTGTGGCTCAGTGATGTGAGAATTATTTAGGCACATGGTGTTACACTATTCCAGTTCACATCAGTTCGTGGTGATGGGCTCAGTGTGAACAGACGTCCAACTTTACATTTTGCTTCCTATATGATAGTTAATTTTCATTTATATGAGTATATTTCCTATGTGCAAATAAATGAACTGTGTCATAATATATAGCTCATCTTATTTCTTACATATATGGTTTACTTCTGCCTATACCAATAAAAATAAGCTACTGATCCCTACTATTCATGACCCACATTAGGACAGAATTTCAGGACAATGTTAAGTATATAGGCAAGATGGTCTCAGGACATCCTAGATTCATCATTTCTCAACTTTTTTTCATTGAGACCCATGCCTCAGGGTCAAGAAAAAGAACTTGGTGCTATTCAGAGGAGCTCAAGCTTGAAACCAACATTGTTTTGAATTCCCTGACTGGCATTCAATTTCCCAAATCAACTGAAAAGACCTCATTTCTATTTAGAGAAGCATTGGAGGATAAAAATATAATGACACTGATTACCCTTCAAAACTAAAGCCATAGTATCAGAACAAAAGTTGTATTTTCTGGGCTAAAGACTAGCCACCTGGTTTTTGAGGAAATTAAAAGATTGATTAGATTCTCCTGAAAAGTTGGTAACCATTTAGAATAGAATTAATAACAGATTCTTAAATGTTATCATAAAATACCAATACTTTTTCAATGTAATTATTTGAATATCTCCTCTTTATAGGCATTAGATTATTAAGTTTCAAATGATTTAAAAAGTCAACTTTATACATATTTCTTTCTTTCACTGTTAATCTCTATTGCTCCCTATTTCATAATTGAATTTAGATCCATGAATGTCAGAACATCATCCTACCAAAAATTTCCCCAGACTGTAAAGTGTCCTTAGCTTTGCTAGCTTAGCAGTGTCCTAGCAACCGGATTTTAGATGACAGTGAGCAGTGGTGGCCTGAAGAATTGTACTCATGTTTTGGGTGATATTTTTGTTTCTTATTAAGAAACTCAAGTGCCTGATTTCTTTCAGCAGCCCTGTGCTTCTAATTGGCAAAGTTGCCATCGTATCACTTGACTGAATAAATCCTTGGAAACCTTGACATACAGATTTTGCTTATTTCTTTGTTTATTGCCTGTCTGCCCCACTGGAATGTAAGCTCTAGGGAGCTTAGATGAATTTTTTTCTGTTTTGTTCACTGCTGTACTCTCCATAGCTGAAATAATGTTCAGTATATTGTAAGAACTCAAATATTTGTTGAATGATGAATGAAGCTCTCTGAAAGTTAAAGATATACAACAATTCCATTTTGGTTTCATGTAAACGCAAAAACAGGATGGATTTAGGTAAACAGAAATAACACAATAAATACTTGTTTTTTAAATATATGTTACCCATCAACTTAAGATTATTATGAAAAAATGGTTGTTTTGCTTTTTCCCTGTAAACTAGGTAAATTGGAATCATGCAGAGAGTAACACATAGATTGAGCCATTTGCCAAAGTCTTCAGAGGAAAGGAGTAGATAATTAAAGAGAGTGGAGGTCAAGTGTAAATATTGTGAGATGAGGCAGTAAATGTTTGGAAAGTGTTAAAAATTCTTGTTGGGGTGATCCAAGTCACCCTTTTAGTTACCATGTAAATGAAAAGAAGCTCATGAGACATGTCCAACCAAGACAGAGAACAAGGAAAGAGGATGTAAACCAACATGTGAGAATAAAAGGGCAGGGGGACCATTTTCCACCATGGATGACAGCAGGAGGAATGTTAAGGCAAGGCTGAATGTAAGAGATGCCCTACAAAAAATGTGAGGGATGTACAAAAGAAAGATAGCATCTGCTTCTTAGATGTCCTTTGACAACTACCCTTTTCTCATATGTTATATTTTCATTTTCTCTTAATATTCACTGTTGTTTTTTTCCCTTTAAGGGCAAACGGATTTTATAACCTTTTGGAGTTTTCTCTCACAGGCACATAGGCTATTTAAAAAATTTAAAACCTTTGGGGCAAAATCTTGGCTTTCTGGTTGAAGTAGGCTTTTGTCAACAAGTAGTAGAGATGGCAGACCACATTTATCACTAAAACAAATCCAAGACAAACTGTAAACCCTTACTTGAAATGTTTTTAAAAACTTGATTCTTTCATGTGTTTTTTGTGTATCCTAAAATATCAATGAACTCTCCTAATTGTTGTTGTCCAAACAATCTAATTTACCTTGAGGGTCAATTTTATAAAGTTGTATTTTTTTCTTCAATGATTTTCCTTACTTGCAGAGGCCAATATGAAGTTTCCTGGATAATTCTGAAGCCAGCATATATCAACAAGATATAAGTAATAGTTTAGTGCCTATAGAAAAAGCAAATAAGTCAAGCCCAGAATAGGTCTGAAAAGTAAGTACAGTCTGTTACTTTTAAGAGGCCTTGCCTTGAGGCTCTGCCAAGATAGCAGCAGGTTTTAAAAAACAAGCTTCATTACATCTAGACACCTTGAGAGCATCATTCCCTTAAGTGCCAAGATGGAAACGTGTCTGGTGAAATGCACTGGGCCTCATTTAAAGATGTCCTGCCCTGGCAGGCTGATGTGATGAAGGACAAAATAGAAGTCAGTCTTATAAGTGTTTACAACTAATAGAAATGTATCGTGTGGCACCTAGGAATAATGGAAAATCAATACCCTTCACTAGGGCAATACAGGTCACCAGTGCACAAGGAAAGAGTGCTAAACATCTTAAAAACACCTATGAAAGGAGGGAGAGTGTGCAAACCATTGGCTATAAAGAGGTGCTGATAACTAAAGTTAGTGCAAAATCTAAGGGAACACACTCAGTGATAGGTCATTTTGGATGGTCTTCCATCAGTCATCAAACAACTTGACCTACTTAGCACTTCTTAAGAAGAATGAATGTTAATTATATAAATGGACATTTTTTTTTTTTTACTCAAATGAGAACTCCTCTAATAAGGAAAGAGTGAAATCTAGTGGAAGAAAGTTATCAGACAACATACTTTTGTGTTAGTTTTCAGACTCTGGCTGCGGTTCAATACCACATAGTCACTGCTTATTCTGCGCTTCATTGTATTTGCACATTTGGTACAAAATGTCACTGTTCCAGTCTCTGTTCTGTCTCTACACATGCTGCCAGCAATGGTCACAGTCAATTGTCCGAATGACTAATTTCTTCTATGGGCTACATAGGAAAATTAATTGCATGCTGTCGAGAGTAGATATTATTGTCCTTGGTAAAATTTTTATTTAATATTGAGGTTATTTTTCTCCATGAAAAAAATGCTGGCAATCAGTGGGAAAATGTGATTCAATATAAAAATATTCACTTCAAAAATAATGGGGACAGTATAAAATTGATACAAATACCAGATCGGTGGTAGAAGTGAATGGCCTCTAGGGGTTCCTCACAATGGTTTCATTTCTATATTTATAATTTTTTTTCAGGAAGGTCTCATGGAGCATATATTTTAGTTGGGGAAGCAGACCTGTAAATCAGCAAATAGCAATATAGCCCGATGTCAAATACTGCTCTGAAGGACATAAAGCAGGGAAAGGGGACGGAGCGCAGTGAGTTGGATATGGGTGCAATTTTAATTAGTCGAAAGAAAACTTCTCTGACGGTGACCTCTGTGCGGAGTACTGACTGATATGAAAGAGCAAGCCATGCAAAGCTCTGGAGGAGAGTCACATCAGCTAGAGGGAGCAGCAAGCGCAAAGGCCCTGAGGAGGAATGAGATGGTTGTGTTCAAGAAACAGCAAAGTTGCAGTGGTTGTGGGAGTGGGAGTGATGTGGAGAGTGGTAAGCTGGCTGCAGGAGGAATAAAGACCTGTTAGGATGCTGTTGGAGTAGTTTAGGTGTGAAATGATGGTGGTTTAAACAAGGGTTGCTACGTGGTCAGATCACAGTGTATTCTGAAGGTATCACTAACAGAATTTCTGAATGGCTGGAGCAACTGCAAGTGGTAATAGCATTTACTGAGAAAGGGTAGATAGGGGAACCAATACACTTGTAGAAAATAGGGAAGTGGGTAAGAAATCAGACAGCTGTTCAGAACATGCTAATATGGAAAAGCTTATTAGACATCCAAGGGGAGGTACTGTGTAGGCAGTTGGGAAGCTTAGGGGAGAGGCCAAGGCAGGAGATCGAAACAGGGAGTCACTGGTGTATCAGTTGATCTAAGGCCATAGAATGGGATAAAATCACCCAAAAAGGGAGTATAGAAAGGCGGGAGAAGGGCGTCAGGGAGCACTGATGCCCTTCTGGAAGTTGACAGAGGAGAAGCCAGTAAAGAAAACTAAAAAGGAATGACATGCATTAAAAGATGAACAGGAGAAAGTGGTGTCCCAGAAGTCAGGTAAACAAAGTGTTTCAAGAAGCAGGAGTGATCAACTGTGTCAAATGCAGCTGAAGGTTCAAGTAAGAAGAGGACTGAATATTAACCACAGAATTTGGCAATACAGGGGTTGTCGATCTTGATAAGATCTTTGAGCTCCCAAGGAAGTTGCTATTGGGGGCAAAAGCCTGATTAGAGTTGGTTCAGGAGAAAACAGGAGGTGAGAAATACAGGCAGTAAATATAGAACTCTTAGGAGAAGCTTTGCCGTTCGGGCAAAGAGGCAGTAATTGGAGAGAGACTATAATGTTATTAAATACTTTCAAATAATTTTGTTAGCATAAAATAAATTGAATTTTGGTAGAATAGTGATATCTGAGACATAAGATTCTCTTTTTACTTTTCTGAACAAAACAAAACAAAACCAAACCAGACTAAGTTCACTGTGTCTTGAATGTAGCAGGCTTTTAGAAACAACAGGCTGGATCCTCACTGCTCTGCACCCAGTATGGTTTCCTCCTGTTTTCATCTTTTTTAGCAAAGACTTCAGGCTCAAGAGCAACCACAGAGCCTCCATCTCTGACCCCTACGGACACTCAGTGATAACATATAACAGAAAGGAAAACCTTAAGAGCAATGGATTTGAACTGCCAGACTTCCCATGCCTTTCTTCAATGAATTTCAGGTCAAGAGTGTTCATCCTCTGAGCTCTAGAGAAAAATTATCCACCCTCACGTAAGAGAGCAAAGACTAGGAAAACAAGATATATTGGAGCAGGTTAGAGAGATGGAAAGAATAAAATACATTTTGTTGTTTGAGAATTATACCCTTAGTGAATTGAAAAATTTTCTGAAACTATTGTTAGTCCAGAGGTCAATGGCCAAGAAAAGTCTAAAATACATTGTTTTCCTGTTGGACACCTATGGGAGGGCTATTCTATCACCCTCAGGGTCCTTTTGGAAAACAAGTCTACATGCTGGGGTAAACAACCTTACATGCATGTTAGCAGTTGCCTGTCTTTATACTGGCACAATCCAATCAGAAAAGCCTGAGGTGGCTACAGCGAGCTAGATTTATAGATTCCACATAGCGCGAACAGAGTGAATGTGAAGTCTGTATTTCTTGCAGAAGTTCCCAATGATACACTCAAGTTCCCCATAGGATGGCATCCCACTATCACTGCACTAATTCAACAGTTATTCAATGACCACTAGATGCAAAGCATCTATTCTTAATACTAAACAATACTAATGAGTAAGGAAATAAATTAAGCTCTTCCTTTTACAGCTATAGACAGTGACAGTCAATGAGGTTACAGGAGTCCTCCCATGTCACCCAACAGATTACTGGTAGAGAAGAGGTCAGATGATGTTCAGTCAGTAGCAGGAATTATATTCCACTACAATTTCCCTTCACGTTACTGGGGACTCTTCAAGACAATACTATCATATTTAGGAGACCGACTATTGAAGGAGCTCAAGAAATTTCACCCCAAAATATGACTCCTTGGTATAAAGAGTATTTTGAATTGCAGGCCAGATCAACAAAGCATTGGAGGGGGCTTTCCCTCTATCTGCATAAACCGGACTTATCAGTCAAAAGATCAAAGGGGGCAACTGACTTTTCCCTTCCTCTCCCTGTTATCTCAATATATTGCAGAATGCAACCAGACATGGCCCAAATTATTTTAAAAACAATACCTGTCTTTCAGGTTAATTTACAGGTTAATCTGTTTCCACCATCCTTTCATCCTCCCTAGCAATCATTTATCACCCCTATACTCCTCATTTTCCTCCCTCCTCTCTAAAAGACATGTATAAAAATATCTGAACTTCACTGGGATATTGGGTAATCACTCTGTGATTCTCCCCATGTACATCATAAATAAACCTTTTTCTTATTAATCTGCCTTAATTGTGAGTTGATCTTTCAGTGAACTTTCAGGGGAAAGAGTAAGTTGCCCCTTACTCCTACACTATTTATTCATATTCTGTTCAGACTAAGCAAACAAACATTCATCATGAACTTGCTTGATGCCAGACATTTGATATACTAAATGTACATAAATCACATGCAAATGTATATGGTAGGTAGGATTTTCCTCATTTTATATGGGTGTAAACTGAGGCTCAGAGAGCAGTCAAATAGTTTGCCCAATGCTGCAAAATCGGTACCAAAAGGATTTGTATCCAGGTCAGTCTGACTGCAAAGTCTTTTTTGTTCACCATATCAAACTTTTTCATGACATTTTTTTCCATCAGGCTTTAATGTTGTAATTATCTACCCACCTTAAAGCCAATTGTCATGCCAATACGCCTTTCTGTTTGATGCTAAATTATATCTGTTATGAAAAGTTTCCTTTTGGTGTTATATTGCAGCTCATCTTCAAATAAAATTTTCTAAGGATTATTTTGCTACCGGGAGCACATGGGGAGGGAATCCTGTCTAACCTTCATTGCAAAGTGAAGGAACGGCAGTGGCTCTATGTTTATCCTGCAAGTCATTGATAAAACCTACAAAATATGCAGGCTAAGATATGCATTTAACTCTAGATGGTTTATGGCCATCTTAGAATTTTTACTGCCAATGCATAGATTTGGCTCTAAACTTAGAATATTTCTAGCAATGAATACTATCTCCCTAACTTCTTTGCACTTTGGTTTTCTCACCTGAGGATATTTTTCATCATGCTTAGGCACTCTGATGGCAGATCCCCATATCATTGCATGGGGAAACAGGATGGCTTTTGAGATGATTTAGTACCCACTAGTGATGACTATCAAACTTTGCACCTTGCTCAGTCAACACAACTTTTATCCAACACCAAATTTGTATGATGGTAAGACTTGTGCTCCTACGGCTGCACATATCATTAAATGGAAAAACTTTTATTTTATGTACATGACTTGAGGCAGAGCAAAGAGCAAAAACACAAGAGAGAGATCTCTAAGGGTAACAATATTTATTTTCTTTTTTTACATAGAAATCTAAAAAACTGTTTTATCTTAAGTGTTCCTTGTTCTGTATGTCAATGGAATGTTTAGGTTATTGTGTTATAAGGAGTCTCTCACTTCAAGGATTAATTCTTCTTGCTCATAATTATGATTAAGAGAAGATGACACAATGTCTGCAAATATAAAATTATTAATAATTTTTTCAATGTCCTTCTTTATATTTGATTTAAAAAAATTATCAGTGTAACCAACATTAAAAACTATGTCTGTAATGTTATGAGGTTGCAAGCTTCATATAATATCTCTGTGTAATATATCACATTTCTAATGAAATGTGTCATATTTGGAAATATTACAAATAATATCCTCAGGCATATGTGGAAACAAAGTAATAGGGGACTTTTGAAAGGTAGTAAAAATTATCAGAAAATAATTTTATGCTACCTCAGGATAATATCTCATAAAATTTTCACTTATAAAAATTGGTAAGCCTATGGTTCTGAAAATTGACTTTTAATGCACAGAAAAGCTATATGGAAGCAATCATAAAAGCTAAACATAAAACATAAAATTTTGCCTTCAAGCATTGGATTGTACTTGGTGAGCCATAGGTAAATGTGAAATTATTACATTTGCCAATTGCCAAAGGCCTTGCTTTATGGATATCTGCAATGTTATATACATAAATCAATTAATATGTTATTTTTCTTATATAAACCCAGGTACACTTGATTCATTGCCTCTCACTAGAGGAGAAGTTGGAAAACCAACATCATTATGAAACTGTTCAGGTGATAGACTATTCAGAAATCAGCTCTTTGAAAAAGGTTCCAAATTATTTTATAAATATATGATTTGTTGACTGGTTCCCACCTCTAATTCCCAACTCAGAGATTCCTGGACTTTTAATACTGTATTTGTCTTTAAATGACTAATCCACTGTAACAGCTACATACACAGATCAAAGATATCAACTAATCATCTATCATCTGCCTTTCAATTAGCCTTTGTCAGAAATGGGTACTTCTTCAAATCTCTTCTTTCTGAACAGTACATATGAAGAACATTTGGGTGTTTTAATGTAAGCACCTGTAAAGAATGCTAATGAACTCAGAATCAGTGAAGGATTTTTTCAATTTTACTTCCTGAGCCTCGACTATACATGATGTGAGAGAATAAATATTACTATCATAATTAATGCTTTTTCTCTTTTCCTTTTTCAAGTCAATACTTTATGATTTAGCATGCCTTTACTGACAATTATATACTATGATCAATGGATTACTCATGCTATGATCCAAAATAAAGAGATGTTCTCCAACGTTATTTAAATGAAAGGAAATGAATTTTCCTTTACTATTATAATATTATTAAATGTTCTGCTTCTTACACTTCCAGCTGGGCGCTGTAACTGACGCACTGTTCTGACGACGGCCACCATTCAGTGAGCTCCTATAGGAAATACGTTCTGCACCAAGCACAGCTTTTCACATACATTTCCTTGTTTTATATTTAAAACAATTCTACAGGGTAGATTTCATTTTTCCCATTTTGCAATTGTGGACACTGAGGCTCAGGCAAAGTGCCTGACTTACCCACTACAACGCAGCTAATGAAGAGAAGAGCAGGAACCAAACCTAAGTCTGTCCTGGTCCCATAACAAGCGTTTTTTATATTATATGGAAGCAAGTAATTCAGATTGTCCTGGCTCTCAATGACCTTAGATGACTGTCTTGGTCTAACCATTGCTTCTTTTGTCTCTCTCATTGAGCCCCAAAAGAAGCTATTGACTTGGGTAGAGACGTTTGCCCACAACTGTGTGGAGATAAAGCCTTCAGGCTCCTCTTCTGTTTTATTGCTTGTTTCTTCTCCCTACTCCCAACTATCTTTGTTTTCCAGTCATAATTTCTCATTGAAAGTAGATCTTGCTTTCCAAGCTAACACTTGTTTTACTATCCTGGGTAACAGTTAATCTCTTCTCTTTGCTTTTCTTTCAAAAAAAATTCTGTTGTTTTTTATTTGTGCCATCATCTTTTATTTGCTAAATATGTGTACACTCAAAAATTGTTTATGTCAGTGTCTCCACTAAGCATTGGCAACATAGCAGTGAACCAGGTAGATATAGTTTTAGGCTCTGCCTTCATGGGGTTTACAGTTTGAATATAAAATATAGCATAAACACACAAAGAGAATAATTTCAGAAAATGATTAGTGATGGAAAATAAACCAGGATAAGGGATGGCAAAAGGTACTTTAGATAGGGTTAGAAAAGATCTCTATGAAATTAGAACCTCTGCAGTGAGAGGTACCAGGTGCTGAGTTATGTGCTACGGATGCCACAGAGGCCGAAACAGACTGACAGAGTCCCCACCATCAAGCCTAGTGGGAGCTACAGATAGAAGAACTAGTAAAGAGCCAAATAAATGAAATAAGTGGTAATATGTACTACAAATGAAATAGACTAGGGGGTGAGAAAGGAAATAACAAAGAGTGAACAACTGAGCTGAGAACTGAGGCTAAGCATGATCCAGCCATAGAAGAAGTAGAGAATATTGAGCAAAGCAAGTACTCCGTTACCTGGTTTTAGGCCAGGTACTCTGCTAGGTCCTAGGAATACAATGGTGAACAGAAGCCCATGCACACCCCGACTTCTTAGAGTGCACAGTCTAGTAGGGGAGTTGAACATTAATCAAATAATGAGGGAAATAGACCTTCTGGGTTAACTTGTGTGGCCATGCCCATTCATTACTTACCTAACTATTATATAAATCACAATGTCATAATTTTTTCCTACGTTTAACTCTTTGTGGCTATTTCCCTCAGTACCAGCACTGAAGAATCTTCTGTTACAGCTCCATGATAGATTACTGCCTGGCATTCATCAACTTTTCACATTTATGTATTAATTATGTGCTCCTTGAAGGTACACTGCTGCTTATCTCTCTCAGTCCTTGGCACAATGGTAAATGCACAGTAAGATGTAGAAATCATTCAACTGTTTGATTATTCACCAATACTTGCTAAGTGCCTACTATGTGCCAGAAATTGTGCAAGGCCCTGGGAAACTAAAGATATAAATCAAAATTCCTGCCTTCTTCTAGTAGAAGAAAGCTCTTTTTCTAGTAGAAGAGGCAGACAAATTAAACAATACTTACAGGATAATGTGGGAGCATTGTAAGAGAAGCTTGAAAGAGGCTCCCCACAGACCTGTTGGGGAAGGAATCCCTCATTCAAGCTGTGAGAGAATGAGTAAATTAACCAATCATTCCCCATCTTTCATTTCATGGTTACCACAGGCTGTTGAGAATATGTAGGTCACTATGCTATAGGAGTAGGATGTAGCCATACAAATTGCTCATCTTCACTATAAGTCATAGAGTTGTTGGTTTTAAACGCAGACTAAATGAACTTTTCCCAATGGGTAACTTTGTTTTACCTAAATTTAAGTTAGCTAAAGATCACCTTTTCACAGACCCTCTTTTCTGATAACACTTTGTCTTAATTAAGTCCTATTTTTCCCAAGATAGGCCCTGCTTATTAAACTATGCAGTAAAACAGAAAACACAATCTATAGAACTGCTATAATGCTCAATGCATATAATTTGAACGCTAAAGCAATAAAAATCAGAAAGGTTTGCAAACTTTCTGTAAACTAGTAGAAATGTTTTGGCATCCCATATTAACCTGAGTCAATTGGCAACATTGCTTCTAACCATAAAATAGATAAAAATGTGCATATGACTTAAGATCAGCAAGAATAGTATTGAGAAAAGTGATTCAAACTTCAAGATTTCTAAGTCCCTGGTTAAGGCTGTATGCCTTATTCATACATAAGGTAGTATTGAATATATATTCTTGTCATCATTTAGATTGATTGCCATTTGGCATAACAGTGGCCTGGGAGTTTCCTTGGTCAGTACTTACATCACACCTCAATATGTTTTTAGTGTTTCTTTTAACCAAAGCCAGTATTTTTTATATTTGACTCTTGAGGTAATTACTTTGGTACATGACTATGGCATAAATCAAAAACTATAAAACAACCTGTCACTGAAAACAGTTATGCACATGTCCTTCTCTTCAGTGCTTCTATAATTAATAGGAAAAATTTGCAATCACATTTACTTTCTTAAAACAGGACTTCAGGTATTGGTATATACAAATACACTCTTTCCTAATTATTTTCATAAAACATTTGACCATGTAAATTAACAGTAAGAGGACAGAGAAATGACCTGTTCTAGGCAAATATACTTTTTAAAAATAAGATACAAATTTATGTTTTCTTTGAGCCTCAATGTTTTCTTTTTTATCTGGTTTCATACTACCAAAGTAATTGAATTAAATGAAGATGTAATAGAAAATAAAATCAAACCACTTGTTTGTGCATAGACAAAAAATTGTTAACATTTTTACTTTTAAAATAGCTACTTTGCCAACTTGTAAACACAATTGGTTTTATGATAATTTTCTTATTTCTTTTTCTCATTTATGTTAATTTAGGAGTATGTATATGCAGTTATGTACTTATACATCCATATTAATCAGGTAATTCTATTCCTAGAAATCATCTCTGCTGAGGAAATAATTTTAAAAATGAAAAATAAAGATATATAGATGTATAAAGGTAGATTTTTCAAGCCGTTGTTATTTATTATGGTAAAAGCATGAAAACAACTTTATGGCAGAAAAGATGGACACAAATTATGGTATATCATTCATGGAAAATTATATACCTACTCAGAATTATAATTATGCAAACTTTATATATATTGTTAAGTGAAAAATACATAATACAAAATTGAATATATGCTCTAATTTTAAGTGGAAACTTGCAGATGCACAGTGAAAACAAAACAAAAAACTAGCAAAAGATATAAGGTAATATATCAAATTAGTTTTGCTATTGTAGGAAAATCACACATGTTTCAAAATAATCTTTCTTTATAAATTTCTAAAGTGTTTGTATATTATTTTAATTTTGTGCACATACATATTTATATACACACTCCACTTTCCCAATTTTCAAAGCAATTCTTTTTTTTTTTTTCTTTTGGCTATTAATTTCCCTTTAATTCTAACATAGTCAATATCTTCTTTTAAACTCAAACCTTTTATCCTCTTTTAATCTTGCTTTTATTCTATCTTGCCTTTATTTACTTTTGGTTGAAGGAATTCCTTTTCAGCTCTGGGTTCAAAGGGGATATAATACCTTCTTATATTTATAATCTCGTATGAAGTGCCTTCTTTCAATGTCTCCAGAGTGCTGTGAGATTTAATGGGATAATGTCCACATGGCACTTTCTGCTCTTTAGAGAAAGGTGCTTTATAAAAACAATGCATTATAATTATATGTTATTACAAAACCCAGAGACATATTAGAGTTACAATTTAGCACTAGTAGACATGCCTGGACTAACTCCAAGTGCAAGCTGAGCAATCTCCCTCATGCCAGATTCTCAGGAGTGGGAAAAGGTTGCTTCTTCTCCCTCCCTTCACTTAAAATGCCAAAATGTAAAGCCCCAGTTCTTCTCAACATTAAAAATAGAATATTTTGGTTTTCATGCACAATCCTTTAAAAATCATAGTATGTCATTTATGTTTATTGTATATTCTCATTTTCTTTCTTACTCACCTCCCACCCCCTGCTTAGTTCCGACTGACTACATTCCCAGTCTATTTATGAGAGATAAACTCACAGAGCCAGGGTTACATGGCAGAGATCACTGACTACTGGAAGTCATCAGATGACCCAATGGATTGTGTACTAATGAAGAATAATATAATTTCTGGATTAGAGGTCATTGAGCACTTCAAAACTGCTACCTAATGCACAAATCACCTATCCAGCTGCTTACAAGTGGTCACCACTCTGAGCATTTCTAATGAAGGTATACTTGTTACTTCTTTAAAAAGCTCTGACACTTAGAATGTTCTAATCTAAATTTAGCCAGAGTCTATCCACCTGTAGTTCTTTCCAAACTAAGCATCCCCCCTCTGACTTAGTCACTTCCTCATTCATCCATTCAGTCAGCACTTATCCTACAGCCACAGTATAGGTCCTACATGAGGCTCTGGGGACACAAAAAGGATGATGGCACTTCTCTCTGCTGAGGATCTCACAGTCTAATGGGACACAGACACCAAAATAGAGAAATGATCATAATTGCAGTAAGTGCCACTCTATAGGTAGGAAGGAAAGTACCAAGGAACAGAAAAGAGGAAGAAACTAATCCTGACAGCATTCAAGAAGGCTTCCCAGAGAAAGTCATTTTGTCCTCTGTTGAAAAGATGACTAAAATTTTGCCAACTGAAGAAACTGTGGAAGAGCGTAAAAAATGGGCCAGGTTCAATGTTCCATGTGGCTGAATCTCAGTGATGGGGGGAGGATGAAGAGGCCAGTGGGTGAAAACTTTTATGTTCAATGCTTGCAAGATTGGCTTTATGCCCCAGCCAATGCAGCCAACAAGGATTACAAAACTGAAAGATGGCACAATTGGATTTGTCTTTAGGAAGATGACTATAATGACATAGGCAGAGTATTGACTAGAGTGAGGAGAGTCTTGTGCTAAGAAGCTATCGCAAAAGTCTAGGCAAGACATAACGAGGGCCTACAGTCCAGTGGTAGAAAGGCAGGAGTGAGATTTGAGAACGTAGTTAATGGCACTGATGCCAACGTATTGGATGTGGGAACCAAAGGAATGGAAGAAGCAAAAGATGAATCTATTTTCCTTACTTGAGAGACTGAATGGTTGGTGACATCATTAACCAACTAAAACAACAACAACAAAATACAGGAGGCAGAGCAATTGTGGGGAGAATGGTAAGATAATAAAATGCATTTTGACTTATTAAGTATGAGGCTGCTATAGGATATTGGGGGGGGGGGAATGTCCAGAAGATGGTTGGAAATGTGGATTTGCAGAAATAAGTCAGACCTGCAAATAAGCTGAAAAAAATTGCAAATAAAATAAGCAGAACCCAGTTCTCTCTTTTACCAAACAGCATCTGCCTTTTCTATTTTCTTTTCTGATTCTAAACACGTATCCACCAATGACGACAATGTTCACAAACCTGTGGGGAAAATGCTGGAAAGCCACTGAGTTAGCCATCAGCCTTTATGAAATCGCCTCCCTCCAGGGCTAGCACTGCTGGTTTTGCCTCTAGCTAACTACTGCCAACGATGTTTCCTGTCCTGCTTCTTCTCTGGTACAGGTATCAGACTCATCCAGCCTACTGCTGCAGTCACTATCTCAGTTCTATGCACTCTCTTCCCCTGGTGCTAGATATAGGGTACAAAGCAGAACTCCTCAGTGTTTCCAAAATTTCTATAAAAATTTTTGGAAAGGATGCTTTAGGAGGCTATCATCAACACACTCTCCCTGGGACCCAACATACATTTCTGAGGGTGGCAGAATGAGCCATGTGTCATCTGTGGTTTGGTTCCTTCTACTCTCAAAGACTTGAATTTATATCAAGCTTCTCTATGTCAACTCTCTATTCCTGTAAGAAGGATTATTTCCCAAAATACTCTTCAGTCCATCATGCAAACGGACTCTTGGCAGGGCAATCCTCTAGGGCCCTCCAGATGTATCTGCTCTTATCTGTGGTCAGACATGAGCAAATACTGATTTGGTTGATCATGTGTAATGCCGCGTATCTGAAGAGGAATAACCAGGATAAAGTCTATGTCACCTCTAAGTAGCCAATGCAAAGGAAGTGTCAAATCAAAAGGAATAAATCTATGTCTGAAATTTTATTTTGAGAAACTCAAAACACTAACTCGTCATTAAATTCAAACCAGAAATCTGATTAGTCTTAAGCAATATCAACCAGAAGTTGAATAGATTTCTAAGCAAATACATAAAGTTGAAAAGGCCAACTTGTACAAGAAAAAGGTCATTTCTCAAATTACTGTGCATCATTTAATTTTTACAACCTCATGCATGAAAGTTTAGTTACCTCAGCCTTTGGAAATAATAATAAAAACACAGTACTGTATATCCATTTACTTTGGGTCTGCTGACTTTATTATTTTTAATACTAATAAAAAAGCCATATATTATGAGTATGCCGGTTAGATTCATTCTAACTGCATGCTTTTCCCAGTGATTATCGTTCTGCATAGAATTTTCAAAAGAATATAGCAGGCAAAATTTCTTCCTGTGACTAATTTTTACAGCTTAATACTACTAAAAGTCGTTTCCCAAATAAAAGCACTTTACTTCTTGTTTGGTGAAATGTTCATTTTACAACTTTTAGCTACTCTGCATATATGTCTGTCTTAAGAAACAAAAGGGAAAAAGGCAAGAAAAGTGAATAAAATGAAAGGAAGATGAATTTGTTCAGCAGCATCCTATCTGAACGCAATGCAGAAAGGGCTGTACTGAAGGCGATTGCTGGGAAAGGCAATTTCAGCTTTTTTATGTCATGGTGATGTATCTACCAATGCCAGTGCTGTGCAGAGAACAGGAGCTTCATCCTAAAAGCAGTTCAGTTTTCAGAAATGGCTCAGGATGCATTGTCAAAACTATTCTGATCTATATTCTAATTGCTCTAATTCATTTGGATTTTGGCAAATGCAATAGTTTGGTCTGAGTTTTCTACATATTTTTATTAAAAACCCATAAGCAAAATTGAATTTGCTCTGTGCAACTCAAAGCAGATGTCTACATAAGAATCAGAATTTATTTGTAGGCCTTGAATGAATAAAACGTATGTAAGGCAAGTCTTTCCTAACGAAGACAGGCTAATCCTAGCAATGAACTATTTCTAGAAGAGAGAAAATAATTTTCAGAATATTTAAGAAAATGTCAATGAGATGGGTTTATTCTTTGCATAAGAACTAGGTCAATTGAAAATACAATCCATTGACTGGCCACTTCTCTGACTATCCCTCTTTATTTCATTTCCTCGAATTGACATTTTGAAGCTGAGTGCAACATGATATTCCTGGGATGCCATCTGTGCCTTTCCTGGCTGAATTAGGTATACTTTGCATATGGCAAGTTGGCTGACTTTTGTCTTTCTCCTTCGTTAGACTGTGAGTAACCTGAAGGCAACAACTGTGTCTTACTCATCTTTTATGTTCTCAGTATCTGGTACAGTGCTGGGAATATAGCATGTGTGTAAGAAATTGTTGAAAGAATGAATAGGTGAGTGAGTAAGTACATGACTCTCTATTCCGCAAGGCAGTTGCATTTTCCGAAATTAGGAAAAGTTGACAGATTAAGCCCTCAGGGTGAGAAGGATGCTACTTTCAACAGAATACTCAGCACTTCTCTGGGAACATAAAATGCAGATTCCAGAATGTATCCTCACATGGAGTGACAGACCGGCAATCAGCACTTTGAAGTGGATCTGACAGGACTGTCAATGGCCACGTTGTGGTTGATAACGGAGGTATAGTACAAACACTCAGGAAGGAGCAGCTTGCACTGTTACCAGCGCACATTCCAAACAGGCCTAATTTCCTCCATTATGAATTCTGCTAAAGTACCTAGCCCACTTGTTTCAAGTTTTCATAGCTGTTAAAATAACTACCTCATTCATATTTTACTGAATGGGTGGCTTTCTTTTAACATGTGGTTATAATAAAGAAAATCTGATATATTGTTTATTTAAAAAATAGAAAGTAATTCGTGTAACAGAGGCCCTGGAGAATGAGTTAAATAGGTCTATTGGCTATTAGCTTTCACAGAAGAAAATCAAACATACTACACTTGAAAAGTCTGAAGATACACACTCCATCATACTTTGTAATCTAAGCCTTTGAAAATGATAAAGAAATACATAATTGATATCAATCTGTAGTATTTCAAGAAAGGCAAAAAATGCAGTTTGTCTGAACTCAGGTATCAGTGGATCTTTGTTAAAAATTTATGCTTGATTAATAATAATATAATTTCAGTACTTGCTGTGGTTGGGAAAGGCTTTTAAGTAAAGATTGTTGTTTTAGTTATCTCACTGGTACAGAACTTTAAGCCTGGGGATACAGGCTAAGATACAAAGGAATCATGTCTCTGGCAAAAGAAATACTCTATAAGAATGAGAAAATGAACACTATGGAGAAAAATAAACTCTGCCGGGGAAAAAGGCCCATACTAATGGTCTCAGCTCTTTACCCTCAAGCTTCCATCTATGTCTTGGGGTTTTATTAGTTTCATCCTTTCTGCCATCACCACCCTTTACCCCAAAGGTAGAATACCCCTTGTCTTAGTCCAAAGACAAAAATCACAAATGAAACAAGATCCCTTACCCCTTAGTCTTTTTAATTTAACTGGGCTTAGCAGTAACTTTCTAAAGAAAATTTAAGAAAAATGTTAAGAGATATAAGCACAGAAAAATATTTTTAAAAAAGTGTTTAAATGGATGTATCTGAGCCTACAATAATTAACACCATCACCTGCTAGGCACTGAGAACTTATTACCTCGTGCGTTCTGTTTTAAAGTCAAACTTAGTTAATTTCTGAGATATTCTTGATTTTAAATGATGTCGCTATTTTAAGATGATCTCTGTGATAGCAGTTTTTACATCCTCCTAAAATTAAACATAATCTACCCCCAAGGTCCTCAGCATTTTTATGACAATGTCCAGGTAGGGCTCTAACTAGGAGCTGACTAGTTTCAATTACTCCATTGGTCACTACTTGTTTTGATGAACTCTCTTACACATAAAGAAAATCCTCTAAGGCCATTGTACTGAATCACTGGGTTCTATCCTCAGAGATTTACCTTGATTGCTTATCAGCAAGGCCTGGGTATAGACATTTTTCAAAAGCCCCAAAATTATGTGTACCCAGACTTGAAACAATTGCTCTACAAGCTGAGTAAGAAAAAGCTGAGAGACAGGAACAATTCTGATGACAGTATTAGAGCAGGAGACTAGGAGACAATTTTGCAACCAGATGCAGGGGCTTGCAGATTGGGTGTGGGTGTTAAACAACCTTCAAGCAGAAGCTAACTAGAGGGGCTGATAACCACAGGCAAGAACCGGTTTTGACTGCCTTGTCAGCTCTCTCTCTCACCTTACATGAACTTTGGCTAATTATAATATCATTTACATTATGGTTTTAAAATTTCTCTGCCCTTGAAATCACCATGACAGTTCTGAGCAGACCATTTAAAATATAAAAAATGGGAAGGAACACAATTCTAGGAATCACTACCCAAATTCTTAGTAAAAGCCAACCCCTTAGCCTTGAATATGCCCCTCCCCCCCAATTAGTAAGACTTCAAAAGACAAAAACAAAAACAAAAACAAAAAAAACACAACCCACTCCCTCTGATTGCAGCTGCTCTTTTCAAGGCTGCCCACTGTCTCTCTTTCTCTTCAGAGTGTACTTTTGCTTTCAATCTTTCAATGAAAAGCTGCTTGCCTGGCTTATGTGGTGTGTCCTGAAATTCTTTTCCCAAAGGTCACCAGGAACTTGGAAAAAGCTCCACTCAGAGGCCACTAACAATAGCATACAGTTAGTGGTCTTTGAATCTTTTCTGATTTTTTAAAAATGCTGTCTTCTCACTTTGATCTGGCAATTGCTAAGAAAATCACCTCTGTTATTAAGCAAAACACAAAACTTTCCAAGAGAAAAGGAACATCTCACCTAAAGATTATCAACATTTTAAATTTTGTGGGGAACAGTGTCAGATATAAGAAAATTAATTACATTGATGACATCTCATAGAGATCTCCTATGCTCATATATGGAGGACTTCACGTTTATAATGTGAGAGTTTCCTACATAACAAAACACATATGTACCATTGAAACTGTGAGGTTATATTGAAAAACAGAAATGATTCAGAGAAACTAATACCTTGCTCCTCTGTGAATTCTTACAACTTAACTGTCCTTCAACCCTTGAGTATTCTTGGGAACAGGTTTGAGATTTTTATGATTCTATTACAGGCTGTGAATTTTCTAGAACTCACTTTTATTTCTACATCTTTGTAGCCTAAGTAGAAGTTTAAAGTGCATGGTGTTTGAAGTCCTTCCAGAATCTTTACCTGTGGGAAAAATTCCAAACTCTTAATCTAGAAAACTATTCCCCAGGAAATAAAAGGTACAGGATAGGTAGTATTGATTTAATTGGAAGATTAGACAATGGAAAAAAGATCCCTTTTAACTAATTTGCTCTGTGTGTGTGTGTGTGTGTGTGTGTGTGTGTATAAAGACAGATGGAACAAATTATGATGGAGGAGATTTATAAATGAATTATATTCAATTGTCTAAACAAATAGAAAATCAGTGTCCTTATCAGGAAAAAACAGTGATTAAACCTAATTCATTGGCCTGGAAAATCATCTCTTCTCACATGGCATCCCTCAGAGGGGCATTATTTTCAATAATATGCTTACTTAATATAACCGTTTGCAAAGGGACAACCATTATGCCACTTGAGTGAGCTGAAGATTTCACTGGTATTTTGGCCTATGGCATCTTTTCCCCTGTGTTGGAAAACTCATCAGTTAGAATCCACACACAGAGTAAGCACTCAACTCTGAAATCACTCTGCTGATTCAAATTGTGTTCTGAAGGGAATTGGTCAAGCTGCATTTGACACAACGAGGAACAACTTGGCAACATATGCTGAAGTGACACAGTCTGGGAAAAAAGGACAAAGCGTGCCTTGCTGCCTTATACAGCGGGATCGCACAGGCTGTGCAAGAGTCTAAAAGACAAATGGATTCACTGAGTATGTTTCCTATTGGGGAAAAAAAAAAAAAAGAGGGTGAGAACGAAAGCAAGAGCAAGAGTAAGAGAGAGAGAAAGACTCTTTGTTGGGTACTGTGTGTGCTGCATGTTGCCTGTGCGGTTTTGAGGAAGAGATTATGGACAACCATACTGTGTATTTTGAAGCAGGATGAAAGACAGCAACATTTATCTGTTTTATTAACAACTAACATAGAATAGCCATCACTGTGCAGGAATGGAGAGCTATACAGATAAATTAATAAGTCCACTTTTGTAGAATATCGCAAGTGGTACACACCATTACCAAAGCAACATGCTATTTATAAATTAAATATACTACCAAGCATTTTGTCCAAAATTATCATTTTGAGAGCTTAATAAAAGAAGAGCAGTGGATATAAATAACGGAAGTCTTGTTTCCCAGCTAAGACTTACAGTGAAGCGATTAAATTAACTTACTTAAAGTTTACCAAATTAAACAAATAAAATGATTTTATTTTTATTGAACTGATAGAACTTCAGGGGGAAATAATCCCATACATTAAAAGACACATATTAGCAGACCTCAATTTTTCATTTCTTTTTTTTTTTTTTTTTTTTGTTGAGACAGAGTCTCACTTTGTTGCCCAGGCTAGAGTGAGTGCCGTGGCGTCAGCTTAGCTCACAGCAACCTCAGACTCCTCGGCTTAAGCGATCCTACTGCCTCAGCCTCCCGAGTAGCTGGGACTACAGGCATGCGCCACTATGCCCGGCTAATTTTTTCTATATAGATTTTTAGTTGTCCATATAATGTCTTTCCATTTTTAGTAGAGACGGGGTCTCGCTCAGGCTGGTCTCGAACTCCTGACCTTGAGCAATCCACCCGCCTCGGCCTCCCAGAGTGCTAGGATTACAGGCGTGAGCCACCGCGCCCGGCCAATTTTTCATTTCTTAAAAGAGGAAACTTTAGTAGATGGCCTGCAAGATCTCTTGAAGCTCTAGAATATTCTATTTCTATGGAAGTAAACAACCTTAATGGTGGATAAGAGATGACACTGCCTCTAATTACAATCTCATTTGCAGAACCATAAAAGAGAATCGAACAGCACCAGCCTCACTATTCAGTTATATATTTTCCAATTTTAAAATGTGGAATTAATTATATCTATACATATAAAATAATAACAACAATCAAAAAATAAATAAATAATAGGGATATGTTGACTATGTAAATGAATAGCAATTAACTTTCTATTAACCTTAATCCCTGCAGATTTTTGTACTAGTCTGTTTTGGTGTATCTTCAGTACTTCACTGTTTGGATAATAATTACAATGCTGATTATATTAATAATAGATATAAGTCATTTGGGATCTATGTTGTGCTCCACACGTGACATGTTTTAGTCTATTTAATCTTCACAGTAGTATTATGAGTGTGTGTTTTATCTGTTTTATAAATAAGAAAATGTAAACTCAGAGAGGCAAAATAACCTACTCAAGGTCTCCTATCTGCCCAGTGACAATTCCAGGAATTGAGTTTGCGTCAGCCTTAAGTCAAGGTGCTGCTTTTTCCACTATTCCATGTGAAGAAAGAACTGAGGGGAATATTCACCAAAGAAATGGGAGCCAGTGAAATGAACATAAATTCAGAGCTAACACAATTCCCTCAACATTCCCTCCAGAAAACTCAGATCCAATGACTCTGCCTAAACAACAGTCCTTATGTTCCACCAAAGGAGCCCAACTTTCCCTTCTGGGCTGAGCTCTGGCCCATTGCCCCACCCCACAAGTCTCAGACTGCAGCTTGGAAATTCCATTCCTCTTTCCAGACCCCAGTTAGTTAAAATCTAGGCTCTAATTCTTGATGACTTGTTTAAGGCACCCTTCTCTAGGCAGGTCCACTCTGCTGCGAGGACAAAGATGAATGACGATAGCAAGGGCAATAAAGGCAACACCAGCAATGAGATATCCCAGTAGGAGGCATAGGAGATTCTACAATCCCAGGTCAACTTACTAGGGACAACAGGAGACAGAACCTTGGCCTTTTCCCATCCAGGATCTCCACCATGTAGCAATGGTGGCATGAGTAGAAAATGAGAGCAATGTGGATATGTAACTATGTGACTGTAAAATCATGCTGATGGACCACAGGGCTCCATCCCCAGCAGTTTACTGACAGGCACATATTTATAAAAGTACTACCTATTTCTCTGTGTTCCTTCTTTGAATCCACCCAAATTCCCAATTAACATCTCCCTCTGGGTGGTCTGTACCAACCCCAAGTCCTTTCCTTAATACTCTGTATCTTCCCAAGGTAGGCTTATGCATCTAACTCCTTACATTACCTTGATATTTTCACCTGGCCAGTAGTTTGAATGTTCTTGTGGGTTCCAGCAGCACTGGGTACATAATTTGAGGGGCCTAGCAGTAAGTAAAATGTGGAGCCCTTTGTTTAAATAGCATTAACAATTTCAAGAAGGCAACAGCAGAGCATTAAATCAAGTATAAGGCCCTTCTGAGCATGGGGCCTTGTGTGACTCCCCAAGTTGCACACCTATGAAGCTGGCTCTGGGTGCTTATTCAGTCTTTACTTGATGAAAACCATAGGCCTAGTTGACTTTCCTCTAGGAGATGTGAAAAACATAGAAGTCTCTATTATCAAAAATATGTAAAATAGTAGACATTTGCTTTTTGTTATACCTTATAGTTCTCAGGTGATGAAAATAAGTTGCCTATGTTTCCCTGACATCGTAGGTGTGATTTTTAACCCAAGCCTGCTTCTCCCTACTTCTCAACCACGTAACACCAACTTGGACATTTGCTCCCCATCACCTTTGTCCCCAGCTTGAACAAGCCAGGCAGTCTACCAGTATGAGCCGCCCTCACTTGCCTGACCCCACCCAGGCTCCCAGCACCCTGCCATGAGCATAGGCATAGACCCTGCTTCACGCTCCACTTCGGTGCCAACCAAACGCACTCAAAGATGATCAGCTTACTGCCAAACTCCCCCAACACAAAATATCATTCCGTAGTAGGCTGACACTAAGGATGTAAAACTGGATTTTTAAAGTCCAGTCACTAACATTCCTTTGTCTATGATTATAATTTATTGATTTTAACTGATTTTATTTTAAATTGTGGCAAAATACACATAAAAATTACCACCTTAATCATTTTTAAGTGTACAGTGTAATAGTTTCAAGTACATTTACATTCTGGTCAACCTCATCACCAACTACCTCCAAAACTTTTTTCACCTTCCCAAATTGAAAGTCCATAACCATTAAATACCAACTCCCCAGTCCCCCTTCCCCAAGCCCCTGACAACAACCATTCTACTGTCTGTCTCTGTGAATGC
The DNA here is from genome assembly GCF_041146395.1 of Eulemur rufifrons. Classification (NCBI taxonomy): domain Eukaryota; kingdom Metazoa; phylum Chordata; class Mammalia; order Primates; family Lemuridae; genus Eulemur; species Eulemur rufifrons. Next base: position 34,622,785 of record NC_090998.1, on the reverse strand, counting down.
GACTACGGATATAATTTGACCTTATGTAAGTGAAATCATATAGTATTTGGTTTTTTGTAACTGGCTTATTTAATTTTAACCTCTGATGTAAACTTTTCAGGTAAGTGTGGAGAACTAGAGAGTTCCTTAATGGACGTCAATAGATAGCCAGTAGATTTTGGAGAATTTGCTTATTTCTGTAGGAAATAAAGCCTGAAAGGGAGAGTTGTATCTGGTCCCTGGGTTGGAAATATTCTCTCCCTCACCATTTTTCCTATGCTAAATCTCTTTTCCTTTGCTTGCTCCTTATTTGTCAAGAATGTTAAAATCCTTTGAAGTCAAATGCCTTCATTTAAATGTGCAAGGTGGTCTTTTTTTTTTTTTTAGGGTATCACAAAAGAAGAAAAAATGCATTTTTGTCCCATGCTAATAAAATAATCATTCATGTAACCCAATCTGCAAACTCTCCCACTGTTAGCTATTTAATGAGTCTTTTTTTTTTTTTTTTAACTAATCAGCAACTCATTCTGTTTTACTTATCCTCAGTTCACCCTTTGTACTGGGAACACTTTGCCTAGATATGCAAATCCTTGTAGGCTGACCTTGATAAATGGTCTGTGTTTGTGTAATTTAGATGGGTTCAGTAATTGTTTGGAACAGAGGCCAGAATTCTCCCCAGGGGCATTAAACATTCCCTCTCAGGACTTGGTGGTCTGTGAGGAAGGAGAGGTCAGGGCAATGCTGCTTTACCACCTTCGCCCCAAGGTCATGCCTATCCTCATTCTTATCTGGAATCCATCAGCTGGAAGGTGGCTGACAAGAGGGGGGCTGGATTCCCTCGATTTTCCTGGAAGCTGAGACATGGTAACTCAGGCTAACCTTTAGAAAAAAGCAGAGCAAAGCCAAATCGAAAGGTAATAAAAGTGCTCCTATGGCCTTTAGACATGACAAATGACCTGCTGTGGCTCTGCTTTAAACAACCAGGACGCTGGAATTGTTCTTGAGAAACTAGGTGGTGGACTTGTAGTCTTACAACATACTTTAAGTTTGTTTTATTATATAGAACTACTCTTTTTTTGGTCTGGGAACTCCTACTAACAGTGAGCACAAGCAAGGATGTGATAGCCTCTAAGAATCCCAGAGTTTGATCTCTAACCCTTTTGTTCCCCTTATTCAACCCGACAATAGGCTTAGTTCTGAACAGCTCACACCACGAGAGAACTCACGACTGGCCATTGCAGCCTCCTCCCTGCTTAGCGTGCTCTTCCTTCATCAATCCAAACTTGTTTCCTTTAACATATCCCTTGAGCCCATAGCCAGCATGTTTACTGCCTCTTTAGACTCTCTTTGTGTGAACACTGCTATAATTTCTATCCCAGTTACTGCTTTCCCAGCTATGTAGCCCATTCAGATGTGTGGATCCTTTTGTCCTCTGGCGTGACTGCAAATTCTCTCATGCCATGGCTACGTTTCTCCTAAAGTGACCTCTGAAAACAATCCCAGGCCAGGTTGACCACCTCAGGAGACGGACACCAACCCTGTTCTAGCAACTATGTCTCTTTTAAAATATGACAATGTTCACATGGTCAGAAATTCAAACATGCCTATAGGCAGACAGACGCTTATAATACAGAATCAATTCTCTTTCTTCCTCCATAACCTCCAGCCCCACCCTGCTTCTTCCAAAGTTAACTACTAGGTATCCTTTCAGAAATAAAATTCTTTCTTTCTTCCTTCCTACTTCCTTCCTTCCTTAACAAGATTTTGGATTTCTGAAGAAATCAAATTCTTGATGTGTGTCGCTAAGTAGTTAGATGGCTTGGCATGGGACACTGAGCTGTTTCTTCCCCAAGATTGATATATTTTTAAAAGGAAAGGACCTCCATAGCTGGATATTGGCTGAAAAGAGAGCAGGCAGGCACCCCAGACGTGACTGAGGACCGAGCTGTGGCAGTGCTGGCTAACGGTCCCAGAAACATAAACAGCACAGCCAAATTGCAGAGTTTATAAACATGGTCCTGCGGACTTCAGATTTGATAGGTAAAAAGAAATACATCTTAGTTTGATTGGTTCTTCCTTAAATTATAAAAGAGGCTGAACCTCCTTTGAGAAGTTTATTAACCATTTATATTTATCAATTTTCCTTTCATATTCTCTACTCACTTTTTACCTTAATACATTTGCTTATTCTTTTCCTGTGAGGAGTTAGGTTATGACACAACTTTATTTTTTTCCCAAATACTTAGTCAATGTTTCAATAGTTATTGAATAGTCTCTCCCTGAATGATGTGAAATACCACCTTTATTTTACATTATTTCTATATGTATTTGTAGATGGGTTCAAATCTCTTCCCTAATCTAGTGAACTTCTATTTCTTCTTAATACAAAAACTATTTTAATTGTGGCTTCACAATATATTTTAATATCTGGCAGTGATCTCGGACTTTTCATAGCTAATTTTGCATGTGTACTTTTTCATTTTAAATGTAGACCTGTAAGGTTCAAAGAAGTCCTCCTGATTTAAATATATTAATATATGTATATTTGGTATGTAATATATATAAAATCATATAGATGATTAATTTAGGGAAAATTAAAATATTGATAATATTGACTCTTTCAATTCAAAGCAAAGTAAGGTTTTATATTTTTGTCTTTTGTTCTTTTTATTTATTTATTTTTATTTCACTATATTGTGGGGGTACAAATGTTTAGCTTACATATATTGCCTTTGCCCCACCTGAGTCAGAGCTTCAAGTGTGTCAACTCAGCAAAATTTTTAAAGGGCTTCTTCACATAAAACCTACATATTTTTGTTAACTTTATGCCAGCTACTCTATCTTTTTTTGTTGTTGTTGCTTTCAAATGGGATAACTTCTTTCACTGTATTTTCTAATTAGTTACTATTTATAGAAAAGCTATTTGATTTGCATACCGTATATTAATGTTATAACCACTATCTTTCTGAAGCCTAGTTGTTCCTAATAGTGTTTGTGGTGATTCTTTTGGTTTTCTGAGTATGGGACCATGGCAGCTGCAATTTTGCTTCCTGCTCTATACTTCTTGGTTAATTATATTGGGTACTACTTCCAGAGCAATGTCAGATTTAAGGATGATGATATGGCAGATGTTGTACATCATTTCAATCATGGACATTTCATTTTTCTTTTATAATGACTTACCGTCTGCTAGAAGCTGGAAAACTAAAGACTACATTTCTCAGGATTTCTTTGAACTTGGATTCTACCTGCAATCTAGTTTATAGCAAGCAGATGCCTACTCATATGAGATTTAGAGGGTAGAAGTCAGGTAAATTGGGCTGTGTTTGTAGTCTACTGATTATGCAAACCAGGATCATGGCCAGAGAGGTTTTGGAGCTTTCTTAGCCATAGCAGAGACAGGGGATCTCCACTGCCTAGTTTTACTGTGTTGAGAAGCAGTGGGTAGGCTATTCATTGTGCTACCACAGGTCTTACCTGAGATGGTGTGGTCATGGAGCCAACAGCTGGGCAATGACCTCCAGATTCCCTGGTTTGATAATCACAGCGGAGGCAGCAGCTCTCTCAGCAGATCAGTTCTAGGCTAGTGTTCTAGGAGGCAAACCTGGAAGCTAAGGCCAGAGCTTGCTCCACTAACTTTTCCAATAATTTCATAGTTGATTCTGCCACATGACCCTTTCTACTTAAACTAGCTAGATTGGTTCTGTTCTCTGCAACCAATGCTAACTGATAGGACATCCTTATCTGGTTCCTAATTTCCAACAAAATATATTGACAATTCTAACATTTCACCATTAAGTATGGTGCTGGTTTGTGAATTTGCATGAGTACAGATATATTTGCATGACACTTTTTAAATACTTTTGAAATTATTCCTCTACTTTATTCCATATCTATGGATATTTACCCTTCTCATTTCTAATTTTATGAGTCTCCCCTGCCTTGTTTACCTTGATTTCCCACTGTGATGGCAACTTTATAATGGAAATTTACTATTTATAAAATGTTTTATGCATATTACTTTTAAGACTATTTTCCACCATCCTTTATATGTGTGTGTGTCTGTGTGTGTGTGTGTGTGTGTGTGTGTCTTTTAAAAATAGAACCCACAATTCACTTCTGTTGAACTGTATCTTCTTAGATTTGGCCTAGAATTTTGTAATCTAATGTATTGTCTATACCTTCCAGCTATGTTTTATCTGTAAATTTGACCAGAATACAAATTTATATAATTTATTTAAAAATAAAAATTTAAATAAGACAGGACTAAAAATAAGGGCCTGCTGTAAATCTTTAGAAAACACTTTATAGACTGACATGCATTTATTAATTAGCATTTTAAAGATATAATCAATCTTCAATCAGTTCCAAATCAACCAAATTATACTCAAATTTATGCCATATTTCTTTACCCGAATTTAAATCTGTATATTGTGCTAAACTTCTAAAATAATTCATCAGTTGCCTAGAGGGTCAACATCTGTTTTTAAAAATAATCCTGTTTTAATGAACTTTTGAAAATACTTTTTATAAAAATATTGTAAAACAAGATTCTGCATGCTTTAGTTCTAATATAAAGCCTGTATAATCCCTTGAAATCAGAAATGAATTGTGCTTTTCCTTTTACTTTAACCATTGCTCATCATTTCCCCACCATAGGTCAGTGGTTCTTGATCATTCACTGCTGCTCCCTCTGTCCTGTGGTTTGCAAAGGAAAGAAACACTGTCAGGTTACACCTTTCTTCATGAGCACTCGATTTCTATGTTTTTGCCCAAAGTATTGTACAGTCCTAATTCAGTTAATGCCAAACTACTTTGGACTATTGCACATGAGATGGATTTTGATGTGAAAACGTGTGTGTGTGAAAATGGCCTGCCTGCTGTCGCAGTAACTCCCAAGGATCTCTTGCAAGGTTGGTCATCCTCATCTCAATCAGAAGGTACAACATTCATTTATTTTTCTTTTCAGACAGCTATATGATTTAGTCCTTTGGAAATATGGAGTTAGGTTTTCTGTCTATAGCAGAGGTTGTCCCTGAAGGATAACCCATTCATCTCCTTGGATATCTTTCTCCCCTCAGAGCAGCTGTGCGATATTCTTACCCAACCAATGCCACCAGGTGCCACTATGGTCTGCCTGTGTCTTCCACAATTCTTATGTTGAAAACGTTATAATTTTTAAAAAAATTTTTTTATGAAGGGGTGGGGGATTGTGACGAGGGGTGCTCAGTTGCCTTGTTTGTTTTTGTTGAGGGAGTCTCAGTCCCCCTGGGTAGAGTGCAGTGGCGTCATTACTGTAGCTCACTGCAATCTCCAACTTCTGGGCTCTCAGTGATCTGCCTGCCTTAGCCTCCCAGGTAGCTGGGACTATAGGCGCATGCACAATGCCAGGCTGGGATTTTTTTCCCCCCTCCTTTCTTTTTGGTAGAGGTGGGGTCTCACTCTTGCTCAGGGTAATGTCAAACTAGCTGAGCTCAAGCAATCCTCTTGCCTCGGCCTCCCAGAGTGCTAGGATTACAGGCATGAGCCACAGAGTCCTGCCCTTATGTTGAAAACTTAATCGCCAATATGATAGTATTAAGAGACAGGGTCTTTAGGAGGTGATTAAGTCCTAAGGGCAAAGCTCTCAGAAATGGATTAGGGCCGGTTCGCCTCTTCTGTTCTTTCTGCCGTATGAGAACACAGCCTTCATCCCTTCTGGAGGACGCAGCAAGGCAACAGCTTGGAAGCAGACAGCAGCCCTCAGCAGACACAGAAACTGCCAGTGCCTTGATCTTGAACTTCCCACCCTTCAGAACTGTGAGAAATATTAATAACTTCATCTTCTTAAAAATTACCCAGTCTCAGGTATTTTGTTATATCACCACAAACGGACTAAGATAGGTACTTTCTATAAGTTTCTACAGCTGCAAAGGAATATTACACACAGCAGAAAGGAATAGAAGGTACTGAAGATATTGAGTTTAAACAATATTTTAGAAGATCAGTCTTATTTCTTATGTGTTTGACACCATAATACTACACTTGTCAGCAGCTTCAATTATTATTATTATTGTTTTAGGAATGGCTCTAGCCCACAGTGGGTCTGGTTGATAAAGTTTACTCACATCATGTTAAATGAATAATTTTGTAACAGACGAGTGCAGCATGAGTAGGGAGAAGGGCAAGGAAGAAAAATCTAGAGGGACCCATGTATAAAGTACTTACTCTATGACTGATACTATGTTTTACATATATACCTTATTTCAGACCAAAAAAAACATATAAAAGCCTTTAAATGCAATCTTCAGGCATTTTTCCAATGCCTAATGGATTGCACTAAAACATAAAACCAGGAATCCAGGAATTATTTGTTTCTGGATTCCCATAAAGCTTCATTAATCACCACAGATCACTAAAAATCAGTAAAATGTCATAAAAGCTTGCTTTCCATTTTCCTGCAAATCTAATGCTGACACTTCCACAGTGAAGGATTAGAAAACTGAATGGGTTAGACATGCTCTAGAATACAAATTAGTAATTCATGGCAAATAGGAAATGTATGTGTATATGTATCTATGCATGAAATAGGTGCAAAATGGTAGTTTTGCTGGCATGAGAAGTTTTTATTCCTTATCGTCAGTCCTTTTCTTTATTCTTTCCCTATTTTAAAAACAATCATAGATAAAATTTACTGAATTATGATCTTCACTTTACAGATAAAGACAATAAGACTTACAAAGGCTAAGAAACTTGCATAAGATCACAGGGTTAGTACATGCAGGGACCAGGTTTGCGCCCAGCAAATCTAACTCTAAAATCTGTCCTCTTAAACACAGTCCTCTAAAACACAACACAGCCTACCCTCAAAGCATTTTGCAATAAATGATCTGATTTATTATTATGTGGCCAAGGAGTATGAATCAACTAACAGCACTCAGGAAATTAAAAGTTAAACATGTTGCTTGCCATGTCCTAAGTTGGCTCTATTTATAGAATATGTATCACGTCTCTTTTACAAAAATATAACAGCCTTTGCAATAAATCTCAATTTCTTATTTTGTTTTTTATACTTAAAACATTTCCCTCTTTAGACTATGATGTATGTAGTTTTTGTGGAAAGAATTGTTTCTGATTGCTGATATATCAACTAACGCATATAATTGTTTGAGTATTATGACACTTGAATATTATTAATTTAGGTTAATCCAGCAAAATTTGCCTGATTCTCTTCAATGCTGTTGATTGGATTTACAAACATGCATATATTATTAACCTAAAGGGAAAAAAACTTCACCAGCAAAAATCTCCACACTTTTTTCCCAAGATTATGTGATAATGCTTTTATGTTTTAATTTTTATTTTTATAAAATGTTTTCAGACAACATACATGAAAATCTGAACTATATACTAATTACCATTGCATAAATTTTAATTTTAATGATAGAGATTTAAAATTCAGGATGTTTTTCTTCTAATCGTGGCTTTGCCATTAATTAACTAGATGGTCCTAGTTACTACTTATCCTCTCTGAGCACGTACTTCTTCCTCTGTAAAATAGATACAAATATTACCTTACTTGGTTGAACTGCTATGATGATCAATGAAATACAAGAAATGGGAGTGAGTTAGAAATTTTGAAGCACTATTTAAAGTATTATTTTGAAATGATTCTATTCATAGAATTAGATTTGTTTCACTTGCTAAAATCTAGACTAAATATCTAGAAACTGTATTCTAAACATGTCAGTTTCATGCTCAAAGCCACCAATGTCTCCACATTTCTAACCCTACAGTTTTACACCCCTGTGGATTTTCAAGTCCTCCATAACCTGACTTCAGGCCACCTGTCCAGTGTTAGTTTCACCTTGGACTCTGCTGGTCTTTTCTAGCCCATCACCATATTATTCCATATGTCACTCTTCGTGCTCCCAATGAGTCAAATCTGTTCCCTTTTTCACTTAGTGAATTCTCTCCCAGTCTTCAAAATCCAAAATTTTCCATGACAATCCCTGGAGCCAGAGAAGAACTTATCGAGTATACCTCATGTTACGATGCCCCACTTATGTTGTCCAATTTTTTGTGTGTGTTTGTGTTTTAAATTATTAAATTATAATCTTCTCACAGTGAAAGGCTATTTTATATACTTTTCCAGAAGATTTTTAAAGTGCTGAGTTTACAACTAATGAATTTTCTTCTGTCTTCAATTATGCATCAAATACAGTCCCTTTTAAATATCAGGCACTATGCTAAGAGCTGAGGAGCGAGGTGGGCACTATTTCACCCCTCCTGGATAGCACAGCGCAGTAGAGAATTCAGTTCTATGCAGAAATTCAGTAAAAAGTTGCAAAATTCCTCCTTAGGGGAGCCCAGAGGAATGACACATAACATAACCCAAACCTTAGGCAGTCAAGGCAGGTTTCTCAGAGGAGGTGGCTCTTAAGCTAAGAATCTCAGAAAGAATAGGAATCAACTAGGTGAGATGGGCTCCACCCTCAATGTTCAGCTTCCCAGGATGATTGAGTTAAGCGGGTGGTAGGGTTCACCTAAGGCCCGGAGCTGCACTATGCCTTTTCATTAGCCTCAACGACAATCATGTACTTCTAACTCTTGGTTCAGTGGCTTTTCCACTAAGTCCTATGACTTTACTTGGCTAAGCCAATGACATGCATGATGTATGGTATTTTCCTAAAGTCAATGAATCCACTCCCTTAATTACATTTCCAGTCAAACATTTGATTTGAAATCAAATGCCCTAAATTGATTATCAGGATTTCCACAGAAGATACAATTTTATAATTATTTATCTTGACAGTCTTTGACCCACATAGATATTGAAATAATACTTAAGAAGAAGAATACAATCTTATTAGGCATTAGGCAAAAGTTTGTCATCAAAGGAGCAACAGAGAGAAGGGACATTATTGTTTACTAAATGTACACCAAGTGCCAGCCACCAATCAATCAGTTTTACAGTCTTCAAGAATTCTATTGACGTAACTACAATAAGTCATTTTATAAATGAGAGAACAGAGTTATCAGAGAGGTTGAGCATCTACCTTGGGATACCATAAACAGATCTGAAACTCATGCTCACACCCATTAAAAGCCCATGTTCTTTCCCTGCATGACTGTCTTCACTGGGTTGACTAGTCTGAGATGTGATCTCTAACCAGGTTCCCCAGGTCATGCTAGGTCTCCCCTTTGTAGTGTTTTTGTGTCTCTCTGTACCTCTCCATAACAGAAATCACCACAGCTTGTACTTATGCATTTATTTCTGTGATTCATTGATAATACCCAATTCTGCCATGAGATTCCAGGCTCTGTAAGGGAAGTGCCGTTTTTATCCACCACATTTTATGCTCAAAACCTGGCATGTTGTTGGCTTTTCATAGGCACTTGTCAAATAAATGACACTTAACGCCATGCAATCTGAAGCAAGAAACCTGGGAGTGTTTGATCAACGCCACTTCATGTAAGAAGAATGCAGTCTCAAATTGGTAAGAGATGTGCACACTTTCTGGGCAGTTTTGACAACACAATTGCCATTTATCAGTTTTTAAATATTAAGAAACTCTTCAACAATCATTTACTTCTTATCAAATTGTAATAAAATATATAATGTGTTAAGGAACTATCAATGGACAAAGACACTTTAAATCTTTTGGTATCAGTTACAACTGATTAGGTATAGCTTTTATGTAAAATTATTTTAACATAAAAGGTGTTTTAAAGTTACAGATATTTTCAATCCTCTAGTATTAGTTAAAACTACACATACATACAAATATAAAATTGTACTTGCTATAGAAATACTAATATTGAATTTAGGATATTTTATTTCTAGTCAAGCATCTCTCTCTGTGTGTGTGTGTATGTGTGTGTGTGTACAGTAGTTTGTTTGTTTAATTTTGTTTTTATAAGCCCTGAGCTGGAAGCTGGCTTTGTCTAAAAAATTTCATAAGATTATGCTCATGGTGCTTGAGAACTTAAACATTATTTATGACAGGGTTATAACTTTTAACTTAGATTACAACAGGGACCTAGACCAACTTTATCAGTGGTCATATTATTATAAAATATTCAAAGGTAGTCTCAAATAAGCCCATTTGGTTGTCTTTTCTTTTGGCCCGATTCTTTGTCTGTTACAGAGCAGTCTGGCATAACCCAGGGACAGACCAGCTTCATTATTCTAAGTGAGGAGATACTTTTCCACCTTCTAGAAAGAAGTGAAATGCTTTGCACAAACTTAATTCCATTGCTGCAAAGTGAAGAAAAGAAGAAATGCTATTAAAATAAAACTATGTAATTATTTCTTACAGCGACACTTAGCTTTAGTGCTCCCATTTTATAGATAAGGAAAACTGAAGCTCAGAGAGGTTAAATCACATATCCAGTGTGCCAGGGCTGGTAAATGGTGCAGTCAGGATGTGTCTTCTCTAGGACTCAGTTTACACACCTATAAGAGAAAAGTAGCTGTCCTATCTAAATGTGCCTGTTTTATGTGACAAATTGATTAATAAGTGTGATCCCTCTAGCACAGAGTCGATGCTTGGTAGGCAATCACACATAATTATTAATAAATCTTATCTTAATGAATTAAATTGGCAGCATTGGTAAAACCTATGTGCCTCAGGTGACAAGAATAAAAGTTTTCTTCATCAGAGAGTGGATCAGCAAGTGTCCCTGAGTACTGCTGTGGAGTTGGGTGCTCTGGGGACTCAAGAGTGACAGTAGGCACAGATCCAGTCCCCAAGGAGCTACTTTCTAGATGCAAGGGAAAATACAGTGAAAAAGAAAGGGTATCTGACACTTTGAACAGTAAAAAAAAAAAAAAAAAAAAAATTGTTAAATTCTACAGGAAGCTTGGAAAGATAGTCAATATTGTCCATTAAATTTCAATGAACTTTGTTGCATCATTAATTCATGAACAATTACCCTGAGATCTAAACTGTCAACACTGAAGCTTAAGCTGACAAGCAATTCCTTCTTAATTGTTTAAAAGCTCTTTAACTCTTTGGCATGAATGTTGTACACAGAGGAAACAAATATACAACCCCGAGAAGCACTGGCACGTGCTTGAACTTAATGGTTATCAGCAACGGTCTGGCCCCACAGATGACTCTTGGCTTATGAAACACCACTGTTATTAAAGCTGAAAAAGATCTCAGAGGATCTAATCTGCATGTGACAATTTCCGATTTGGCACTCATGGTGCTTTATATACCGTATAGTGTCTTAACTTAAAAATTACTTAGAAGATCAAAGAATTTGAATAGTACCACTCATGTGGCTCACCTATGCTGAAAAAAAGAGAAAAAAAGAATTTTTTTAAAGTTTTCCACTAGGAGAAATATGAGAGCTGAATTAAAAGCCTTTATTTGGGCCCTAAATAAAATATTCAAGTGGTCACCTCTACAGAAATTGACCAATTCATAAATGTTGTGATTCTATTTTTTTTTCTTTATTTTTTTTTTATTTTTTTCATGATAAATTATTAAGTGAACAGTGCAAGTTAAAAACAATAGTTTCATATTTTTTCCCCACCCCCCCTTTCCCGAGTCAGCACCTTCAAGTGTTACCACTCCCCAAACAGTGCGCAATGCACTCATTGTGTAGGCATACCCCCATCCCCTCCCCCACCCCCCACCTCAGTCTGATGTCCAATTGGTGTCGTTCCCAGATTTGTATTTAGGTGATGATCAGGGAAACCAATTTTCTGGTGAGTACATGTGATGCATGTTTTTCCATTCTTGGGATACTTCACTTAATATAATGGGTTCCAACTCTCTCCAGGAGAACCATAGAGATGTCGTATCTTCATCATTCCTTATAGCTGAGTAATATTCCATGGTATACATATACCACAGCTTACTAATCCAATCATGTATTGATGGGCATTTGGGTTGTTTCCACATCTTTGCTATTGTGAATTGTGCTGCTATAAACATTCGGGTACATGTGCCTTTGTTACAGAATGACCTTTTTTCCTTTGGGTATATGCCCAGTAATGGGATTGCTGGGTCAAATGGCAGGTCTACTTGAATCTGTTTAAGATACCTCCATAATGCTTTCCACAGGGGTTGCACTAGTTTGCAGTCCCACCAGCAGTGTATTAGTGTTCCTGTCTCTCCACACCCACGCCAACATGTGTTGTTTTGGGTTTTTTTGATAAAGGCCATTCTCACTGGGGTTAAGTGATATCTCATTGTGGTTTTGATTTGCATTTCCCTGATGATTAGAGATGTTGAACACTTTTTCATATGTTTGTTAGCCATTTTTATATCTTCTTTTGAAAAATTTCTATTCATGTCCTTTGCCCACTTTTTGATAGGGTTGCTTGATTTTTTCTTGCTGATTTTCCTGAGTTCTAAATAGATTCTTGTTATCAGTCCTTTATCTGATGTGTAGTATGCAAAAATTTTTTCCCATTCTGTAGGTGGTCTGTTTATTCTCTGGACTGTTTCTTTGGCTGTGCAGAAGCTTTTTAATTTAATCATGTCCCATTCATTTATTTTTGTTGCTGCTGTGATTGCCTTGGGGGTCTTCTTCATAAATTCTTTGCCTAGGCCAATGTCTGTAAGAGTCTTTCCTACATTTTCTTCTAGAATTCTGATTGTATCACGCCTAAGGTTTAAGTCTGTTATCCACCGTGATTTGATTTTTGTGAGAGGTGAAAGCTGTGGGTCCTGTTTCAGTCTTCTACAAGTGGCTAACCAATTCTCCCAGCACCATTTGTTGAATAGGGATTCTTGTCCCCAGGGTATATTCTTTCCCGCTTTGTCAAAAATTAGGTGACTATATGAGGATGGTTCTATATTTGGATTTTCTGTTGTGTTCCACTGGTCTGTGTCCCTGCATTCTTTACAGACATAGAGAAAATGTTGTGATTCTAAACTTTGTTTCTATATTGGTTACTGGGGAATCAAAGCATCTACGGTTAGGTTTCCAGACTACTGAACAATGTTTTTCACCTTGTAGTTTAGTGGAAATACTGTAAGTTTTTTTTTACAAAATAGAAAGTAGTATAAAACAATACAATTACTTTCCAGTAATGTAACAAAACAGCGAGGCCCCGTTGCTGCTGCTGTCCAGGAGGCTTCCTGCCATGGTGAGTGTGTACACATATGGCCAGTGTGTGGATCGTGGTGAGGTGGAAACAAACATGTCCTCGTCTAGGCACAAGCTGCCCATGTACATAGTATTTCTGCAAATCACGTATGATAATTGGTTGTTTTTGCTTTAGAATTTCTCATGGCATCCATGAGTAATTAAAACCAAGATCTTAGACCTACTCCTGTGGTGCCCAACCCCTGAGCCGTGGACCGGAATCCATCAGGTCAGTGACCTGTTAGGGATCGAGTTGCAGAGCTCCTGCTTCACCCCCACTCCCCAACCCCCCACCCCCACCCCTGGCAGTGGAAAAATGGTCTTCCACGAAACTTAGGAATCGGGGCTGCACAGCAGGAGGTTGGTGGGGGTGGGGCGAGTGTATTTACATATTTACAGCCTCTCCCCATCCCTGGCATCACTGTCTGAGCTCCGCCTCCTCCCCCACCCCGACCCCACTCCCACCCCACCCCTCTGTCTATGGAAAAAATATCTTCCATGACACCGATCCCTCGTGCCAAAAAGGTTGGGGACCGCTGATATTGTAATCACTAGCTACTTGTGGCTACTGAGCACCTGAAATTTGAATAGTCAGCAATGAGATGTGCTATAAGTATAAAATGTACATTAACAACTTTGTATGAAAAAAGTATGTAAATTATCTCATTAGTAATTTTTATATTGATGACAGGTTAAAATAATGCTGTTTTGAACATATCGACTTAAACAAAATATATTAAAATTAATGTTACATGTTTCTTTTTTTCAATGTAGCTACTAAAAAACTTAAATTCACACACATAACACACATTACATATGTGACTCAAAATGTATTAACATTGGACAGAGCTGTCTTAGAGCACAGGAATTTAGGAAGTTATGAGATTCCTAGGATTATTAGGAGGCACAGCTCCAAATAACTTAGTTAGAAACAGGTTTTCTTTTAACTGATATAAAAAGTTCATAATTTTAAAGAAAAAACTGTATGGTTCATCCTTAGGGAATGCAAATCAAAACCACGATGAGATACCTCTTCACACCCGTTAAGATGGCTGTTATCCAAAGATACCAGAAAATCACAGTGTTGGCAAGGATGTGAAGAAACTGGAACGCTGTGCATTGATAGTGGGGATGTAAAATGGAGCAGATGCTACAAAAAACAGTCTGGCAACTCCTCAAAAATTAAAAATAGAATTACCATATGATTCAGCAATTCCACTTTGAGTATATACCCAAAATAATTGAAAGCAGGAACTTGAACAGACATTTGTACATCCATGTTCATGGCAGCATTATTCACAACAGCCAAAAGGTGGAAGCAGCCCAAAGTGTCCAGGGACAGATCAATGGATAAACAAAATATGGTATACACATACAGTGGAATATTAGTGAGCTTTAAAAAAAAAGAAAATGCTGAAACATGCTACAACATGAATGAACCTGAAAACCATTATGCTAAGTGAAATAAGCTAGTCACAAAAGGATAAATACTATATTATTCCACATGTAATGAGGTACCCAGAGTGGTCAAATTCATGAAGACAAAAAGTGGAATGGTGGTTGCTAGGCGCTGGGGGGGAGAGGGAATGGGGAGTTATTGTTTCATGGATACAGAGTTCAGTGTTGCAAGATGAAAAAGTTCTGGAGATGAATGGTGAGGTGACTGTTGTGTTAAAGAAAAAAATTTTTCTGACGCTTGTTAGAATGGTAAGGAAGACTATTCAGGACGATTGCCACAGGTGTCAAGACTATCACAACAGGGCAGAGAGACTGGGTTCAGCTCCAAATACAGTAGAGTCAGCTGGAGATTTATAACCAAGGAGCACAGTGAGGGTGGGGGTAGGGTTTGCTGGATAGAAAATTACTAAGAGGAGACATCAAGGGTCGGGGAATTCTTGCTAAACCAACTTAATGGGATTCTTACTGAAGGCAGGCCAGAGTGATTAGATTTCAGGGGTAGGGACTCTCTACACACTGATTTGGTAGGATTTTTGCTGCAACTGGGCTAGGCAGGCTTGAGAGCAAGGCCCAAGGATAAGGCCTAGTGGAGAAGAGGGCCCAGAGCAGGCTGACTGAAGTTTGGTCAAGCAGAGGGTCTTTGACAATTGTACAATAATGGGAATGTACTTACTGGCCCTGCACTGTGTACTCGGAAATGATTAAAATGGTAAATTTATGTTATGTATATTTCGCCACAATTAAAAAAATGTTATGTCTCCTACCTGTCATGAGTTTCTCTCCTCTTTTTCTCATGGTCTAAACTCTGAAGGCTTGATTTCCATTTCCAGACAAGGTTAAGGACTTTGTCCTTAAGACAAATTTAAGCCTCTATTCTGTATGTTTGTAGTTTGATTATTCAGAGCCCTCACCATTCCTCCTATGTAATTATGTATTATATTTGTGCCACTGTTCGAGAGCTGTGGTAGTCAAAATATTTGTCACAGTGAAACCCTGAGAGATATTTTATAGGAATCTGCAATAAAATTAAAGGTGTTCTACTTGAGGTGGGTAGTGCTTCTCCCACCCACTGTCCCTTTTGTGGTCTCTGCCTGCTCCTCCTGTGGTCTCTGCAGCATCTCTGTGAAAGTTAGGGTTCTGAAAAATATAACTTGTTTGTCTTGAGCTGTTAAGATATGTTTTCTTATTTCTGGCATTATGTCAGGTCCCTACATTTATGAAGCATCTCATTCTGATTTCAAGAGTCACTGATATACCAGGAGACTTCATTTATATAATCTATCCTTTAACAACTATTCTGAACAGTCCCTTTTCCTCATTACATTGGGTTTTTTAATGGCCTCTGACCTCCCTGGTAATGAGAAGATCTTTCTGTTACAGGAAGATTCTAGAATTCTGCAGAAGCAAACAAATGGCAGAAAAAAATTTAATGTGTGAGAAATTTTAAATTTGAGAAAAATAAGTCTAAATTCCAGCCAAATATACCCATTAGTTAGTTATACATTATGACACTGGTTGTAACATTTGCTTTGTCTGGCTAGAATTTGCTCTGTGGCTGGTCTGTGACACTAATTTTCCAAAAGTAGCTGAATGAAGGAACTGTAAGAGCTAACAGTTTTCTTGTAGAGTTATTTACTCACTGGCAGAATAAAATTCACTGTCTCTGTAAAACTTCATGCCCTAAATAGAACTGAGAGTGTTAATAGTGGTGAAATTCTTGGTAGTTTTTATCATCCATGGCAAATAAAGTTAAATCAACTCTGCACATTTGGAAACGCTTAATGTAACACACTGGCCAAACGGTGGCGATACTAAGATAAATACAATGGCTATGCCTTCAGGGAGTTCATAGTCTAGTGGGTTATACACTGTTTTAGAACTTCCAAAAGAAATCAGCCATCACTAATACAATTAGTATCTACTCTCAAGATGTTCTATAGTGAAAGAATAAAAGGGTCATTAATCAACTTGAGGAAAAGCTAGGGTTTTTGATCAACTAGAGATAACATCAAACTGCATTTGGTTGACAAGTCCACTATTTAGAAATTACTTAACTGGCTCACTGCTCCACAGAGGAAAACACATTTGTAATCTGTCACAGAAGTTCAAGCCTGGGTCTGGACATTAAACTTGCTGTGTGTAATGTGGCGGGATGCATTTTCTTTAATGGGCATTCCATGACAGCTCACTAGCCAGCTCTGGAAGTGTGGAGATATGGAATTAAAATATTGGGGGCTTCTGACCTTGGCAATTCTGGCAATTCTGACTCAGAACCTGAGCTGCACAGCACACTGATAACCAAAAGGACTGAGTCCAAATGCAATACACTTGAGTAATTGGCTGCTGGAAAAACTATAGCTCCTTCTTCAAATTGCTATGTAACAAGAACAAAAAAAAAAAGTCTTCTTCTATACAGTGGAAGGGAAAATTATCCATTAATGGCCACGTTGAACTATAAATATAACAGATGTTAAAATATATAACATGCTCATTATCCCAAGACATTCGGTGATTATGTACATTCTCTTTTGTTATGCAAAAACATGCAGGCGCTTTATTGAACATTATCAGGATTCCTAAGCAAGTAAAAATGAGCATGTCTTCTAGTTAACATACTGTATAACACCAATCAAATTTTCAACAGAAGCATAAACATCTTCCACTTAATCATCCTGGAAAAAATTAGGCATTTGGATTCTAAACACAATCCTGCTATACATCTTGAACAACTTTAACTTTTTTCCTTTTATTTATCCTCGTAAACACTATGTTACTGAGGATAGTTTTATGTCTGAATGTATATAAATTCACTCAGAATTCAATAACAGCTGAAGTGTGACATACAGTAGTGATCCCCTCTTCAATTTTTAAATATTCACTAATCTTACTCATTATATTTTCACTATTTTTTGAGATACTGAGGATATGAGAAGAGAGGATATGTATTTTATTTATCTTTGTAACCCCAGTACCTTGAGCACAGCTTACAAATATTAAATACATATAAACATACATAAGTACATACAAATATAAATATATTTCCGGGTTTTTCAATGATGTATTTTCTGGATAAGGTAACATTGGCTACATGCTAAAGACAGGATCAGGAGAAAAGATGATTCCCAGGGCCTCTGCTTTGACTGGAGCTTGACAAATGGCTCTGGCTAGAGAGAAGACTTCAGTAGATCAGATAGCTTGGGAAACTCTGAAAGTTGAGAAGAGGGGAAGATGCCTGCCTGAACCTGGTGAGTTTTAAGAAACATCAAACCATTTGTTTGGGCAGCACACTGGGTGAGGTTGCCAAATGAGGCTTGAATTGTGAAGGACCTCACAGGACACTGAGTAGTCTCCTAATGACAACAAAAAGCCACAGAAGTATTCCAAATAGGGAAGTGACATGATCAGAGCTGTTTTATAAAGAAAAACTCACAGTGAAAGATGAACTTGATGCAACACACTGCTCTTAATATGACTTTTTGATGCAGAATAGCTACATTCTCTCTTCCACTAGACAGTCCCTGAAATACATGATCATAGCTAGCTTGTTCCTCCCCCAAGTGCACGCTTCAAGCTAAACACCCCCATTTCCTCTGTCATTCTCTCTGGGTCTTTTAACATCCTGGTTCTTGGCCTTTGGATATGCTTCCTAGTTTTTCAGTGTTTCTTTTGAAACACAGTGACCACGGCATAATATAGAAAGCAGAAATCACAAAGAAAAAGATTGTTAGATTTAAGGTAAATTGAAAACAATTACATGTTGAACACACGGTGCTCAGGCTCTGCCATGCTCAGGATCTTTTCCTGATGACTTTGCATCCAGAATTTTCCTAGCTTGCTTCAGAATACAGGGAGGAGCAATCATACACCCATGTTTTGCCACTCCTGTGGCTTCTTTTACAGCTGTCTCTAAGAGGTACGCCAGTGGAATTGTGGAGGATACCAATTTCAATTAAGAGAATTTATCTGAACAGAAGCTGGCTCAGAGATGCATGGAAGAGTCAGAGCAAAGCATCTGCTCTGGGTCTATGATGGTTATGTTTTGCAAAATATGAAGAAAATTGAATTAAATCATAAACACTTCTAGAGCCTACACTAAATTTAATGTAGACATTGTCTAATATTGATAGGACCTATATAAGCCCTGTGAGAACAAACTTTTCAGTTTCTGATCAATTCAAATATGATTTTCACATAGAAAATTTATAAAAAGTAGCTCATAAAAAGTACATGATCCCAAACCCTAAAAAAATGAAAAAATAAAATTACTCCCTGTTGACAATATTCTAAAATCTTTCATTTAAAAGGTGAGTATTGAGTCCCAGTGACCTGCCAGGTAGGTAGTAGGTAGGTGGCCGGTCTAAGTTTAACCAACATCTGTTGAATATTCTCTGTGTTTCATGTGAATATTCCATGCAATTCTCACAACTTTTTAGTAAGACAGTTATATACATACAAACAAATTCAATGCAACAGTGAAATAACTAGAATGGAAATATCTAGAAATTGCCATAGACGTATAAGAAATGAAGCACTGAAGTTTATCTGTGAGAGGCAGGTGAGCCTTCACAGAGAGGACAGCAGTGAAGCTGAGGGTTGAAGGATGGCTGAGGGCAGCCAAGTGTGCACATTGGGAAGAGGCCCTTTTATTATATGTGCAAAAGCCTGCACCATAAAAAAAAAAAAAAGGCATGACTAGGTAGCCAATGAGTATTTCAGAATTAACATATTATAAAATGTCAGGGGTGGGTAGGAGAGGGAAGGTGACGGT
This sequence comes from Eulemur rufifrons, assembly GCF_041146395.1. NCBI lineage: Eukaryota > Metazoa > Chordata > Mammalia > Primates > Lemuridae > Eulemur > Eulemur rufifrons. The sequence goes on along the minus strand of NC_090998.1, from coordinate 34,603,491 downwards.
GATGGCCAGGAAGTGAAGGCCAGCAGCCAGGCATAGGCTAGATGACAACATTCCTTGCATGGCATGCAAAGGAATTTTTATTTGAAGAATTCTGAGGATTGAATTTTTACGTTAAGAAGAATACTTTGGAGAAATAGAGGAAGATCAAAAGAATACAAAGGATATTATACTAATATAAGTGAAAGTTGATGATAACCCGAACTAAGGTCTGTAGGTTATGAAGGTCTAAAGGAGGGACAGATTCAAGAGATATTTAGCAAGAAGAATGTATAGGCATGGTGATTGACTGGAAGATAAGTGAGAAGGAGAAATCTTGGATTTCCAGGTTGTTTGGTGTTTGGCTTGAGAGACTGGATGGATACCAGTTTGAGGGACTGATGATCCAGAGATGCACATGAAACATCTAGGTAAATAGAGCTGGTTGGCAGGTGGATATCTAGGTATAAAATTTGGCAGAGGCATTAGGACTTGAGGAAGATTTGAGAAAGACCAGCCTATTGGGAGGACTTGAAGCCATGGCAGTGGATGAAACTGCCTGGAAAAAAAAACATAAACAACAACTGGGATGAGAAGATAAGGCAACCCAGGGCAGACCTACAGAGGATGTTTAGGGGGCAGTTAGAGAAGGGGATTTGACAAACTGTATTGAAAAAAGAGACACGTGGTTTGGCTTTGAGCCAAGAAAAAAGAGGCAATTTCATGAAAACCAAAGAGAAAAAAATTTCTTTTTTTTCTTCCACCCCCACCACTAACAATTTTAAATACTGAGTTAAGCAGCAGTCATAAGATAAAGTGAATGCACCCACCAGATCTTCTCTCTGCACTCGCTCATTACATGTAAGGACCCACTCCTTTTCGTATCTGTGTCCCCAGAATGTGCCTTGGCCTCCATGACCGTGTCCTTCCCCTGACTCTTGCCCAGAAGCCCACCTTGAATCTAAAGGCAAGGATGGGATTTAGGGGGGAAATAATGCCAAAAGAATTGGAGACTTTTTTAACTGAAATTTTCTTGGGAAGTTGGATGTAAGATGTAAAATTGTGTATGACAGAGCAAAACTTCTCTGAAAATCTCTCTGCCCCAAGTTCTATTAGCTGTGGCAGGTCTCACCTCCATGTCTTCTCTCTTTCTTTCCCCACAACTCCTCTCAACCTTCTGGATCCTTCTGTTTTACTGCAAAGGCAGAAGCAGCCATCTAGGTCCCTGAGCGCCTCCACTTTGCATTCACACCCACCACCCTCTTCAGTAGAACAAAGGATCTTCCTTGGCATCCACCCTCTTTAGAAGGCGCAGGAAGGGATGAAAGAGATTATAAATAACTGCTTTTATTTCTTTTTTCCTAGATGCGGATTTTTGTGTATACAGTTATTTAATTATAACACTGAAAAATACATACCTTTTTGGTTTCATGTTATTCCTATACTTTAGATCATATTCATGTTGCCAAATAAATGTACGTAGCTATTGAAATCAAACAAAGATTGAATAAATGGCTATCACCTAAGGCATAAATACCATTCAGCAAAGGGAGATGTGTGTGTGTGTGTGTGTGTGTGTGTGGGTGTGTGTAAAGTATTTTCATCAAAAATTGGAAAACAGTGTACCAGGTACATATTTAGTTTTATTTTTTCAGCTTTTCACAATATGTGCCACAGGAATAATGTAGTTTTATAGGGGAAATGCAAAGTTCTGAACAATTCCCCAAACTTAATCACATGCAATAAATTCAGAGTACCATCTTGCAGTTTAGAATTTTCTTGGGGCTCTATTCCATACAGCCATCTGAATCAAAGCAACAGCAAACATTCACTTATTACGAGTGTTACCTGAGAGCAGTGAGTTTAAGAGAAATCATTTTGGGCTAATGAAAAACTCGTATTTCCAGGCCAAATCCCCTAGTGATTCTTACACTACTAGATGTAAGAAGAAGACCCAAGAGTCTGCATTTTTAAGCGGTACCCAGGTGATTCTTAATGCAGGTAACTATGGTCACAAGAATCATCTGTAATGCTAATGTAAATATAATGTAATGTAAATGAACATATTCCCAAGCACCACTGCATACTTACCACACAAGATACTCCTGGAGATCTTCTGTATCCAGAGAACCCACATCTTTGTAAAGGTTTTGGCCATTCTTACAATCAAGTAACAGTGAGAATCACTCCCTTAGTGTACACTTCCATCTGCAGAGTATGACTACATGCACTGTTTCTTACACTCTAAAGTCTGTATCTATAATCACTTTATTAAAATTTTCCTTAGATAAGACCAAAGAAAATCTGAATGATCAACTGTAATGCAAAGAATAATCCTAAAACTTTTTCCAACTAAGTTTATTTTTTTCTATCCAGATTATGGAATTTTGATATGCAAAAATATCATACTTCAAGTATTTTTTTTATTTGATCATCACAAAAATGCCAAAATGTGGGTCAGAAAAAAAATGTTATGCTGTAAAAGGGAAAACGGATTTCCTAGTAATGGATTAACTTAACCAAGGGCACAGTGCCACTAAGAAGTACAGCCCTGTCAGTCTGTTGCAGGAGTGTCCCCATCATTTACTAAGCTTCCTGTCACCTGTCAAGAGCTCTGTTGTTGACACTGCACACAGTATATTATTTCATTTGATATGCACAATACAACATGGCATGAAAAATGTGTGGGCTTTGGAGTCAGAAAGATCTGTTTTTTTTAATTCTCATTCTGATGAATCCAGACCCTATCTGTGTGCCTTGGGAAATTCTCATTTTTGCTCATTTGTAAAATTATATATAATAATGTTATTATAGGAAGCTTTTATAAGATTAAATGAAATAAAATATATCTAAGTATCTAGGACAGTGCCCAGCACATATTATAGTAAGTGCTCAATGAATGCTAGCCTCTTATTCTTTCTGCCTGCTTCTCTCCCTTTATCCCTGTCTTATTTTTAGTCCAGTCATGTTTTCATTGCACCATTTTGTCCTTCTTAGTAGCTTGTTCCTCATTTTCAATATGAAGGGTTCTCACTGTGGTCTCCTGGTATTGGACCCCACCCTTATTATAACTGCACTAGGCACTGAGCTACTTGTTGGACTACGTTCTCCAAGGCTCCTTTTCATGTCCAACTCCAGAATTAATAAACCTTGACTTAGAAACTACCTGTTAGGGTAGTGGGTTGGGGCTCGGAAGACCCAGGCTGTACTCTGAGCCCTGCTACCGACTGATTTTATGACCTCAGGCAAGTTATAGAACCTCCTTTGGCTTCAGCTGTAAAATTCAAGATGTGAAAAAATGATCCTAAATGTTCCTCTTTCTCTAAAATTCCTTGATTTTATGATATAAATGAACTTAGTCTGTCTAAAAATAACTCTTCTTCATTTCTTATTTTAGGCATGAGTTTAAAATGAACACTGAATTAGAGAGGACTGTTGTACTAGTTTCCATGATTTCTCGTTGCCTACATTTTTTTTTTTTTTTTTGTAACTTGTTCCTTGGCTTTATCATTGTATTTTAAAAAGTTCACGGACATTCCCAAATGCTCATACGAATACTTCATATCCATGACATTATCCATTAAAAGTAGTTACAAAGGATTGGTCCATCCAATTAGGGTAAAGGATATTTGAGATGAATGTGTGTCACTAGAGCTTGCATTTAGCAACACCTGTATGATTCTGATCTGAAGTATAGCCACACTCCGTGTTTGGGGGCCTAATGACATGGCTGAATGTGTCAGCCTTCAACATTGCACTTTTTTATCACGTGAAGTGGGACAATGACAAGTAGCGACGGTTACACAGGACTTCCGTGGCAAACCATGATATACATACAAAAAGGAGAGTGAGAGATATGGCTGGAATATTTTTTAAAAGTTATGATCAGACACTAATCATAGGAAAAAACACACCCATCAGAAAAATACAAATTTGAAGGAATTATATCTGGCCACCTCAGTATGGCTTTGAAAAATTACTGCCCATGTGCAATAGTATAGAATTTATATCTTTCCAGTTTTTTAATCATGTTCAAGCTCTTTTAAAAAAATACCTCAGGGACTGAAACATTTTACTTTAAATTAGGGTAAAACGTGAATGTCTATATTTTTCACTTACTTAACCAAATCTTGTAATTCCTTCAAGCTCTACATTCTTCCCACAGAAATGATCTCTTCTGCTCACAGTAATCCTTCACAGAACTTACTGCCTGTTTCAAAATTGTGATCTATATCATATGCTAACCAGACTATTGGTTCCATTTTCAAGTGAATGTGTTTGTCATTTGAGTATTCTTGATTGAATCCTAAAAGTTTTTGCCTGATAACCCCAATGCTTCTAGCTCACCTATTACCTTCTGCCAAATTTCCCTGATACCACGGGCCACCTTCCAGGCCCTCGTGCAGACTGCCCCTTCGGCTGGACTCCATGCCGCACGGACGTGACTCACTGTGGCTAAGTCTTTCTACTATTGGGAGACCTGTTGCAGGACTGCTAACAGTAGAATGGGCTTCCCTTCTATGATTCTCCTTGAACAATCTGCCTCCCCACTGGACCAGCAACGATAAGGGAAGGGCAAAATGGCGACAATAAATAAAGTTGAAATTTAACCCTGTAGGCACATGCCATGAAGGAAGGAGGCATTTATGAGTAATCCAGGTATCACTTACATCGTAAGGCCTTTACTCCATGTCACTACTTGGGATTTATAACAGAAGTCACTGTTAATGTGTTTTGAAATAGGAGTGTAACCCTTGGGTAAGAAAAATGAAGATGTAAAAACAAGTGCAAAAAGGAGTTTAAAATACGTTGAAGAAGTCATATAAAATATTTCCAAAGCTCAAGAACACGTTAAGTCTAGCTGACAGACATTTAAATAAACTTTTCTTTCTAAGTAGCCTGTAAGCAAAACCAGTTGGAATAACTCACCCCGAAAATATACTTCAACTTGTCAAAACACATGACCATTTAATTAAAATAGAAAACTATTTTAGTGCTTGTTACTCTGCCCTATGTTCTAAAATGATTGAATCTACTTTCCCCAATTGTGAACTCAAAAGAAGTGCCCTACTAAAATCAAGTCAAGGGGGTTTTAAAATAAAGTTTACCAAGAGTCATAATGTCTATTTTTTAACTAGTCAACCTACTTCTGAGAAACGTGTACGAAACAGAAAACAAACACACTTTAAAACTGTTACACAGTGAAATGTTTGTAGAATGCAATTTTCATAATTATTTTTTCAGTGCATTAAGAATTGCTTTTCAGGAAATATCACTTCTCTCCAAGGGCCTTCTGACTATACCAAAGAGTGCTTTTTAACACTTAATGGTGCAGTGTATTCAGATTTTTATTTAGATATTTAATTACTATAAGATCATACTTCAGTGAAAATGACCCAATGTAATATTATCGATGGTTCATTCTCTTGCTGTTGATAAACATTTTGCCTCTTGAAAAATCATCTGTTCTTTGGCTTTTGTGAAATAATGCTAGGTTATTTCCTTTATTTATTCTTTCATTCAGCAAAATATTTATGGCAAAACTGTAATGCACTAAACATGCTGTGGGAATGAAAAAACTGATAAAACATTTCCTGTCCTTGAGGAGCTTACACATTACAGGAGGTGTGTATGAATGTAGGTAGTAGCCAGGTATGTAGATAAATCACAAGAAAGAGAAGTTTTGGAAAGATGTGTCAATAGTATGAGGATGCACCAAAACCTGATCCTTATATCCTTCTTCTTCTTTTTAGAAGCTTCTCCTCTAGATGGCTTCTGTCAATCAACATATGATTTTTTAAGAGGCAAATTTCTATCAACAGCAGGAGAATGAACCATCAACAATATTGCATTAGATCATTTTCACTGAAGCATGATCTTATAGTAGTGAATATTTGCTTCACGTAAATCTAAGATCACATATATACATGTATATATATATGCATATATGGACACACATATTTATATAGATCTTTGGAGAAACAGGTATATTTCTGCTGGGTCTATCACCTACTTTCCATTTTTTTTTCCTTATTTTTTAAATTTTATTTTATTTTTTATTGATAATAATTATATATATTTAGAGAGTATGATATGATGTTATGATATATTACATGTGTACATCACAGAATGATTAAATCAAGCTAATTACCATATGCATCACGTCACATACTTATTCCTTTGTGGTTAGACATTGAAAATCTACTATTTTAGCAATTCTGAAATATACAATAAATTATTATTAACTATAATTGCCATGCTGTGCAATAGATCCTAAAATGCATTCCATCTGCCTCACTGAACTCTGTAGCCTTTGGCTAACTTCTCCTCTCTCCTCATCCCCATTTCCACACGTGGATGTCCTGCCATCACGGCAGCTCCATTTGCCTAAATCCAGACTCCTCACACTTCTTTCTCAAACTACATAGTTTCTCCCACTTCTTGGCTTTAGTCAATAGCTCCACCATTATTTCAATTTATTGCTTGAAATCTTGTACCAGACCCTTTATTTAACAAACAGTTAAAACTATGTATTATATTGCAGGGATCCTGTAAGGTGCTGTACAAGGCAATGAATACATAAAAGTAAGACAAGACTCTCCTTTCAAGGATCTCACAAAATGGCAAGGAAAACAATTACAGCTAATGATGCTATAATAGTCATCTTGAGGAACTCTCCCTTCACTCCAACATATGCATAAACACGTCCTGTTATTTCCATTTTCAAATAATACATTTCATATGTTTATTTCTACTGTCACAATCCTAGTCAGGTCCTAAAATGACACACTTACCATGCAAATGCGACTCCCCCCTAGGATCCCTCCTTCTACATAATTTTTCAACCTTTGAAGTAAAATTTCTAAAATAACCATTAGTTTCTAGCACTTGTGGCTTAGTACTCTAATTGGCTCATCATTACCCTTAGGATAAAGTTCAAAGGCTTCAGAGAGCTTTCCGAGCTTGTCTATAATGTGGCTTTCATCTACTCCTGCAACTTTTGACGGTATTAAAACTCACAGGCAACCATGTTAGCATTCTCACTTACTGTTGAGTATAGTTAACATTTTGGTAGTATTTACTATGTGTCAGGCACAGTTGTATGTAAATGTAAACCATAACCAACCCCATGAAGTAGATACTATTATTAGCCCAGGTTAATTAAGTAACTAATTTCAAAGTCACACAGCTAGTAAGAGCCAGAGCCAGAATCTGAATGTTGAAAGCCTGCTTCCATAGTCAATACACTTAACCACCTTGCTTTAAAATCCAGATGACAGCTAGATAACTAAGCACAGTTGGCTTGGGCTTGGTTAATTGCAAAGTTTGTGGAAGTACACAGTCTTTTCACAGATACCTATAAATTCACAGAAATAGAAAGATACCTTCTTATAGCTTCCTTTGCCTTCTGGGCACTTGTTTAACTGATGCTGTCATGGTGCTAGACTTCATTGATCCAGCTATAAAATTCAACAGTTTTTTAATCTTCAACACCAATCCTCTAGAGTCCAGTTATGTAAAGGATCCGCAAGAGATGAAGAATAGTTGCAACTTCACAATGGACATAACTCCATCAGTCTGTGGTCATCACCACCGCCTAATCCTGCCCTTCATCCCAGCCCCACCCCACCCTCAAACACACTGGAGAATTTTGCTGGCTCTTCAGCTCATCCTCACCTATATCCATCTTTCTGGCTCCTCATACCTCTTTTCCTTTTCCCCCCTCTTCTTCCCCCTCCTCCCCCTTCTTTTTCTCTCTTCCCTCTTTTTTTTTCTCCCTTCCCATTTCTTTAAAAAAAAGCACAGAATGTTCTTTCTGTTATGAAGACAAACTTCCTCTCTTCTAATGCCTCCAGATTCTGGGAGGGTGGGGGAGATGAATTTAGAAAGTGACAACGGTAAGGATGTCCACTTTCCACCAGAAGAATTCTTCTAAATAAAGGTAGTCTTTCTAAAATTTCTCCACTTTTCTACTCCTTTTTCTCTTATTAAATTATAAATTCCTCTATGCAACTATAAACTCCTGTGCACTGTGTCTTATTGATTTTGAACCTTTTCCACCATGCTCTGTCCCCAGTGCACCTGATGTGTGCAAGGAATGAACTGATATATGTTTCCTGAACTTAATGGACCAAACCCGAGTTTTTACCTTGATGATTATAATTCTATTCCCAGCTGGAAAGATGTGCTTGTTCATTGTTCCATGTTTTCAAAGTCTAGCAGCCCGTCTAGTCTCATCTGTCCCTTGAAGCTTTCCCCTTCTGCTCTCCTCTACATTGATCTCTCTCTTCTGTGAACTCCTATGACTCTCTTTTTTTCTTTGCTTACTGTACAACACATATTTTTAACTTTTATATGTCTTAGATATGTCTTTTCCTGAACATAACAGAGAAGGTAGGTGGGCGGGACATACTGCAGATCAATACATATTCAATGAAATAAAGGGAGATATATATAAATCAAACGACATAATTACAAATATCAAATAGAATTTGAGATAAGATTTTCCTCAGAAAGAAGTTTTCTTTACAATTTGTTTCTCGTGTCCTGTAGTATGTGTGATTTGTGTGAGCCACAGTACACTTTGCTGGCGTCTGTGCATGTCTTAGTCCCAGTGACTTTACTAAAACCACAGAAAAATGTGATACAACAAATATTTTAAACAATAAATGTTGAAAAATCCTATCTCATGAATATTCATAAAAATGAAGAATTATACTTTCTTTAAATGTATTCAGAATTGGCCTACTAATTTTGTTAAAAATAAAATCTTTATAGAAACAGTACCAAATTCTGATTTTTTTTTTTTTTTTTAGCTAAACATTACAATACCTTTCTACAGTGTAACTGGAATTTTCCTATCATTAGAAAAGCCTAGTGTCAACTGCTTTTAAATCACTTAAATAATTCTAATGAGGAAAGGCCTTTTAGTGAAACTACTCCTTCCGTTTCTATTAATTTTACTATTTCTTTAATTTTCTTTGATCTGAAATATGCAAATATGGGACAGATTAGACCACGGTTTAGTTGGTTATGGACTTGTTAGAACGTTTGTATTATATAATTTCAAATGTCTTGACTACACCTGATTTCTGAGGCTCTGTTGCCTTAAATTAACTCTTACCGCATGTGCTAATTCAGAACATCTACATAATGCTCACAGAGTGGGACACAGTTGGCCTGAGACTCAGTGCTGAACCGGTGCTTCTTTATCCTCAGCAAGGAGTTATTACTCTGGGCCTGGCCCTGCCCATGTAAGGCAGTTCACTAAGAAAGCTCCAGGGCTATGGAGAGTTCTCAGGAAAAACTGATGTGCTAATTTGCAGTTCAGGTAAAGAATGCAACAGGAGGTCTGAGGAGGAAATTGTCACATGGTTTTAATGAGGGGGTAATTGAAATGGTCTTCAATCGTAGGATCTAGATTAAGTAGAGCAGGAAAGACCCAATGTGAAGAGGAACAAGATGATCCCGGACATCTTGGCCCTTGCGGGCCAAGCAGCAAGCCCTTTGGTCTGGGAGAAGACGGGGCCAGGGCCAGACCACAGAGGGCGGAGGGCACTCAGAGAGCTCTTGGAGGAGTCACTGATAATATTTGAGGCTGAGAAGTGATGTGTACAACATGGCACTTCCGATTGGAAGGTTATGAGGGCGAGCTGCATAGGGCACATGGTAGGTACAAGGATGTCTAGAGGCAGAAGGTTCCATAGGAGATGACTTTACAATAGTACAGAGGACAGTCAGGACTGGAATGGCGGCAAAGAAATGAGAAGGAAGGATTAGGATACAAGAGCCATAGAGAAAGATGAATCCATAGGCCTGGCTGGTTGACTTAGTGTTAGGGGAGAGAGAAAAGAAGGAGTTAAGAAACCTACATTTGGGGGCTCATTGTTGACTCCTCTTTATGTTAGACACCTATTAATTTGGCTTTTGAGGCCCAATGTCTCCCCACTTTTCTTTAGGACTGCTCCACCCCCACAGCCTCCCACACTGAGCTGGTCAGTTCAGTGATGGGCACAGGTCAATCCAGTCCTTGCTATCCCTTCCCGGGGAATGCAGAATCAGGCCTGAGAGATGGTCGCCCTCTGAGGTGTTAGCAGTGGCCATTTTCTTCAATATTGATTGGAAAACTGAAAAGGCTGCTTTGCAATAAGAAAAAAAGGAAGAAAGCAGATGTGAAAAGAAAAGGATGAGAGATGAAGACTAGGTCAGAATTCCTTGTTAAACTTTGGTCCCTGTTCTCATGTGTCCCTAGGTGCAACTGTATCCCTCCTCTTCAATTGGGTAGGACATCGCTACAATGCAGTAATACATCCCCCACTTTGATTAAATTAGCTTGGCAGAGTTATTGTGACTTGTAGCCAAATTGATCCAGACTGATATATTCCCCGGCATAAACTTTCCATCTTTAGTCAATTGGTGCTGTAGCTACTCTCTGAGCATTTCACCACTTTACTGACACTTTACATTTTTATGCCATTTTTTCATCTAGAACGTCTTTCCCTTTCCAGTTCTGCTGACTCTGCCCGTATAAATCATGACTCTCCCTTTCTTTCCTCCATCTGTCTTTATTAAGTACTTTTTGAGTGAATCCATAATATCTCTAAATTACAGTGTTATATTTTCCCACTTGAAGTCCCTGATTCTTGTGAACTTATTGGAAGAATACTTAAAACTTACATAAATAGGGTAGAAGGCAGAGGATGGTAATGGGCAATCAGGGGATTTATGGTTTCACATATATAAATTTAAGCAAATTCAAAGAGACAATAGTCTGCTTGGCTACTATCACCTTTGACTTTAAGATGGGTTCAGAGAGGTACCAATAGGCTACTTGGCCAAAGTGGACATTTTACATTAGGAACTATATTAGTTAGGAGATGGAAGAAGATAAAAATGGCGTTTATACAAGTAATTCATGACACATTGTTGCATAAGTGCTAAGAATTCAATTTTGTAGATATTGAGAGGAGGCCCTACATCTAGTGAGAGGCAGATCTGAAACTGGCCCATACGATTCAAGCTGGGCTCAAAATCCAAGGCTTTCCCCATCGTGCAAAACTATCTCCCAGGAAGTAAAAAAGAAATGCATCAATTTTTAGATGAGATTAAATATTCAATCTTATGTCTTCATATAATTTTTAAAAACTATAATGTATTTTAAAATATCATCCATTAAAACAGTAATATATTCTAAGAAACATCTTAAACCTAATGCCCAGGATATATTATTTAACAAATTAAAAAAAAAACAATGAATAAACTACTATTCTCTTTTGAGAAAACATAGAATATCTCTCATAAAGGCCTCTCTTTGCCTCCAGAAATGAGAAAAGCAATCTGCTATCCTGTGAAATCTCACATAAATTCAAAATACAATAGAGTTTCCTTTCCCTTCAGCAATGGTAGCCTTTGTTCTGGTGACTTATAATACCTCAGGAGGAGAAAAACCAAAATTGCCTTCCAAAAGCAATAAGAAAATGTCTAGCAAATGGATGGACATTTAATGAGCAAGATAAAGTGCCAAGAAATAGCTAATGTCTCTTTCTGCCCCATTCAAAGGCGTATTCCTAAAACCCCAAACGTTCAAACCAGAAGATTACATGAATAACACTGGTTAGCATGATGCTATTGTGCAAAAAATCCGTTGCTAAGCAGGGCAGAAATATTGTTTACATGAAAATGGATTGATCTCTGGTGAATACTGAAAGAAAGTGATAATTTCCATAACCAGAAAGAGCATTTTTACATCACTCCATTTCAACTGCTATAAAACCCTGAGTTGCTTTGACAATTGCTTTTCCCTGCCTTGCTGGCTTTATATCATCCTCATATCTGCAGCTTTCCATTTACTAAATGACAGGGTTTTTTTGGTTTTGTTTTTTTGTGTTCCCCCCCACCCCAAGCCTTGGCATAAAAGTCCATTTGGCTTTTTCTCCTGGTATAATTGCTATAAGTATAAACAGAGAAGGCCCCAATAATAGCAATTGTAAACTATGCACTTCTGTAGCTTTATGGAGACTGCTGCTGTATGGTTTTGTTATACTGAGAACAGAATATACAGCAGCTTCAGTGAGAGGAGGGAAATACAAAGACGCTTACCTGCATCACAATAAGGAGGTCAAAGACCAAGATGAAAGAAGCAAGGAATGCTCTGGAAACTTCATCACTGGGCAAAAATCCCCGGTTCAGCTTGTCCCAGCTGATCCAGTCAGTTGTAATGACAAGTACAACCACAGAAGTCAGAGTAAAAAGAACCGACCTGCAAGGAATAAGACATTCATTGAAGAACATTGGACATAATAATAAACACACTGGACAGTGCATGTTATCTGTGCTATATTAAATGTCTGCCCTTTGCCAAGTACCTACCCTAAGGTATATTCCCCGAAAGGAAGATGAAAAAAAGAAATAAATTAAGTGCTTTTCTTTCAAAAGCAATTAGAAAAAGTTATGATAGCATCTCTTCCAAGATTTTCCCTAAAGAACATTAAGATAACGATTATGGAACAAATTTATAACCATAAAAATATTACAAATGACCTTGGCAAGTACAATAAGTGTCCCAAAGAAAACATTGGTGTGTAGCTCTAATTACATGCACATTATTTACTGAAGGTAGTGGGCATGCATATATAAAGAGCAGAAGGTGGATGGTGAATAGGTAAGCAAGTCTTTGGATTCCAGAAGGGAATAGTTAGACCAGTCTCATCACCATCCTCATGGTCTACAAGCTCCATAAAGGAAGCACCTCTAAATGCCAGCAATATAGTCTGTTCTCACAGCACCCATATCATAGATGGCTCGTTGCCTACTGACCTCTCTCCATGTCAGTTTATCCATTACCTGTTACAAGATACTAGGAGGCTGAGGTTTTCCCTTATAAATCTTTATAGTTCCGATAAAATCTTGCATACTTACATGCAAATGGAGTTCAATAACAGTTTGTAGAAATTAAGGTTTTTTAATAAAAATAAAAAATACTTAGTCTTTAATATGGACATTTAAAGTAGATTGGAAATGTGGGTGGTAGAAATTTAATCTGTCAGAGAATTGTCCATAATGCAGTTCAGCCTCTGCTTTCAGGACTATATTGGTATCTGGATGTTGTTTTGAATTTTAAAAAGGAAAAAACACAATTATTTTGAAATAAATTTAGTCAGAAAAAAAGAAACATAAGAAAAAAGGAAAGAAAAGAAAACAGAAGAAAAAATATGGAGATGAAATAACACCATAGAAGAACACTTATACATTTTGGCAATTAACAAACTATTTTTGGTCTCTATTATCTTATAATAATTGGCACCCATAAGAGAATAATATGAATCTTCCTAGATTTCTCTTTTCAGCTGTACAAAGTATGAATTTCTAAACCAAAATTTCCGGTTTCCTATTTACAACTTATTTGGAGCAAGTTATACTTTGATATAATGAACAGAATGAAATTCTCCTCATATTTTTTCTCCCCATAAATAGAAAAGATACATTTTTTTTAAATTTTGGAAAATAAACATCTCTATTAAAACTCATTTATTTTATTAAAAATTCTCAAAAGAATTGACTCATTAACTCCAAAATATTACATAAAGTTACACATTGCCTCCTGCTATTGTTTAGAATACCTTTGAATATATAAAGTGAATTAAATAAATAGGATAAATCCTATCTAATTATTACAGTTCAATAGATAGAAATTGCAAATATTATATAATCAAACACAAGCATAGTGGAATTTAAACAAAATTTTCTCCAGATTAAGTCAATTTGTTTTTATTTTTTCAGTTTGATAAACGTTAATCAAATCTGAATGAAATTACCACAATTTCTTTTTTCAACAAGGAATATAACAATCTCCATGAAAAATAGATAAATATTAACTCTTCTTCAAAGTTCATTTTGGTAATAAGGGCATTTTCTGATCACGTTTGGCTTTTCAAATGTGTTTCCTGCCAGGATGCTATGGATATATACACTTCCATAGTCACACTCATGTGGCTCAATAGGTTAGTAAATAGTTGGGGTCCCAGTTCTCCCAAGTTCACCTGTATTTGCCTCCATAGCCTCCTTCACAGAACCTTCCTGTTATTCAGCACTACATGGTTAACCTCTGGTGAAGCAAGGGTACTCTAGCACCTCGCTCCAGTTCTGTGGCATTGTCCATTCTACTGGTTGGAGCCTGTGGTCTGCAGGTTAATATTTTTAATATCATTACTGCATTTTCACCTGGAAACATCTTCAGTGAGGATAGTTGATTGCACAGGAATTAATACTTTAATGTTATTTCACTGGTCTAAATATATAAACTTATACCATAAAATTAAATACTCATTCAGGGGCACATTTTTAGGTGTAAAAGTCTAGGAGTTTGGAATAGGTGTCTGCCGATCAATTAGGAATCTCCTCTATAACAACATTTATAAAGGAGCTGTTGTAGGGAGTAACACCAACAAGATAGTAGAATAGACGGTCCTCCACCTATATCCTCAGATAGCAATAAAAATTTGGCAGCCATCCATGGACAAAAGTGCCTTTGTGGGAGCTTTGGGATTCAGGTAGGAGGATGCAAAACCCAGGAGGATCTGAAGACTGAGCAAGGCTGTTTTGAGAGGACCCAACTGTGGACTCTGAAGCAGACCCTTGTCCCAGTGCCAGCTCCACCCTGAATGCAGTTCAGTCCATCCTAGGACCAGACAGGATACATATGCACTCTGCTCCTGGTAAGAGGACCTTCAATTGCAGACCTCACTGTAGCAGCAGCTACATGACCCAGTTAAAACCCCAGTTGGCTATGATTCCAGAAGCAATCCTATCAGTTTGGGAACCCAATAGAAGGTCTATTATCTGCCAAACCAATATGTAAAGGTGTTTATTCCTTCAGACACAAAGACACAAACACAAAGCTACACACATAACAAATAATCAGGCAAAAATGACACCAAAAAAAGAAAGGAATAAGCTCCAGTAACAACCTCAAAGAAAATGGAGGTCTATGAATTGCCTGATAAAGAATTCTAAACAATAATCTTAAAGAAGATCAATGTGATAAAAGAGAAAACAGACAACTAAATGCAATCAGAAAAACAATGCATGAATAAAATTAGAAGTTTAACAGAGAAATAGAAACCATAAAGAGAATCAAACAGAAATCCTGGATTGAATAAAATAATAGAACTGAAAAATTCAAGGGAGAGCTTCAGTAGGGTACCTGATCATGCTGAAGAAAGAATTAGCAAACTCAAACACAGGTCACTTGAAATTAGCCAATCAGAGGAACAACAAAAAGGAATAAAAATGAGTGAAGAGAGCATAATAACCTATGGACACCATCAAGACAACAAATATACAAATTATGGAAGACATAGGAGTAGAGAGAAAGAAAAGAACAGAAAGCTTATTAAAAGAAATAATGGCTGAAAACCTCTCAAATATTGGGATAGCTATGGACATTCAGATTCATGAAGCTTAAAGAATCTAAAGCAGGATCAATCCAAAGAAGATTTTTCCAAGATGCATTACAGTAGTACTCCTTTATCTGTGGTTTCACTTTCCATGGCTTCAGTTACCTACAGTCAACTGTGGTTCAAAAATATTAAATGGAAAATTTCAGAAATAAACAATTTATGTTTTAAATTATGTTCTATTCTGAGTAGAATAATAAAATCTCATGCTATCTTACTCTGCCCTGCCCAGGATGTGAGTTATCCCTTTGTCCAGCATTTCCACACTGTATATGTTACCCACTAATTAGTCACTTTGTAGCCATCTCCGTTATCAGATCGATTGTCATAGTATTGCAGGTTGTGTTTCAGTGACTCTTATTTTACTTAATAATGGCTGCAAACATAAGAGTAGTGATGCTGGCAATTTGGATATGCCAAATAGAAGCCACAGAGTGCTATCTTTTAAAGTAAAAAGATGAAAGTTCTTAATATGAAAAGAAAATCAGGCTAGGCAGGGTGGCACATACCTGTAATCCCAGTAATTTGGGAGGCCAAGGCAGGAGGATTGTTTGAGGCCAGGAATTCAAGACTAGCATGAGCAAGAGTAAAACCCCAACTCTATAAAAAGTTAGAAGGATTAGCTGAGCATTTAAGAAGACTGAAATCATTCTAAGGATCTTTTCTAACCACAATGATATGAAACTAGAAATCAATAACAGGAGAAATTTTGGAAAATTCACCACCATATGAAAAATAAATAACATACTCCTAAACAACTAATAGATCAAAGAAGAAATCAAAACGGAAATCAGAAAATATCTTGAGACAAACAAAAATGGAAATACAACATACAAAAACTGATTTGATGCAGCAAGTACAGCTCTAAGAGGGCATTCTGTAACAATAATGGCATACCGTAGAAAAAAGAAAGATCTTAAATAAACAGCAATCATGTTGTACATCTTAAACATATACAGTTTTTATTTGTCAATAATGTCTCAATAAAGCTAGAAAAAAAGGAGTCACTCTTATTTATGCTAATAATCTCATTTTGAATAAAGTAATTAAAATTAATCATTAAAACTCTTTGTTATAATTTGGTAAGTAACTTGGTAATTAGAATTTATCATAACACTTTTTATGTGAGAGTGTCCTGAGACCATATCAGCACCGATTCACCTCTTGGAATTAATTTATTTGACATATTTAATTTACCCAATATATAATACTCTTTCTAAGAGTTCTTCATAAGTGTTTTCCTGGCTTTATTATGTACTTCTGTTTTGAGGAAGGGTATTGCTACAGATCTCAGGAAAAGTTACTAGTAATATTTTATGACTCCAAAGGGAAATTAAAGGAGGTATTCTGCCTGATATATTAATATTTAATTCTACAAAAGGAATAAAAATGGCAATCATTAAATATGAATGCATACAGCTCAGAGAAAAAGCTCTAAAAATAAAATCTCAAGAGAATGGAAAAAAGAAAAGAAAAGGGGGACTGAAATACATTAATTGGTCATACCATTTCCAAAATTATGTTCAGTGTCTTATACAGATATAGCTGCAAAAGCAAATGCATTACATGCAGTTTGTTTTTCTGAGTCACTTCTTGTCAAATTGACAGACTTTACCAGGCTATGATAACTCAGTCAAAACAAGCAGTTTGAAATAGCCATGACTCAGTTAGGTTATTTAAAAAACAGTCACTTTTATGTGAAAATGAGAAGGAAATAGTGATAATAGCCAATTACCATTACAGCCATATGGCACTTATAATATGCCAGACACTGGTATAAGCACTTTACAAAAATTAACTCATGTAATGTTTACTACGATCTCAATACCACCACTCAATTTGCAGGTCCAGAAACTGAGTCACGGAACGTTTAAATAACCTAACCTAACTTATAATACAGGCTTTGGAAGTTATATAAAATATAAGGTAGTAGTGATATAAAATGGTTCAAGCCCAGGCTGACTCATGACAATCTTTGTCATAGCCATTGCACTACACTGCCTCTCGTAGCAAGCACTTGACTATCACTTGAATATGCTTGTAGCTAGAATTTAATTTATTTTCATTTTTCACTATAATATTGGAAAATTATCATCCAGAAGTACGTAACACTGAAAAGGAAAGCTGACAGAGACTGACAAGGGCTGACAGGGTACAACTGAAAGGAAGTTGGGTGGCAGTGAAAATGGAACCTCATGGATGCTGGCCATCAATGCACCATCCTTGGGGTTTTATTTAACCAATATGGTTGAAAAGATGTTTACACTGGACCATGCTTCTTGGGGAGCTCCAGCTTCTCTTTTTAAGTGGCATCCAATTAAACAATTATCTGGATTATTTTCCTTCCAGGCTGAAGCCAGCACCAGCATGACACACTGCCTCATCAATTCCACTCTGGCTGGTTTCTGGCCACCAGTCAAATGGAGAGAATTCATACATAATTATCAGCTTGAGTGGTTAGTCTCTTCACTATCACGCTTTCAAATTCCCAGTTAGTTGTTTCCTTTTCCTCCATTGTTACTAATACCTCTTAGATTAACAGGAATTAGAATGTGAGACCAAGAAGGGTTAAAAGAGTTTTTCTAATCCAATGACTCCTAACCTCTGGGATGGGCTCCCGGAAATCATAGATTTGTTGCTTAAAAAGTGTGCATTCACATGTGCACTAAGATGTTGGCTTTAAAGTGATGCTTCCACAGAGATGAGGGCACCTGCTTGTGTCACACAGCCTGCCCATGATGGAACTGATCAGAATTTAGATCTACCGACACTGAGTAAGGACTCACTCTGTAGTAGACCACTTTTTCTCTTAAGGTAAAAATCTGCAGAAATTCTCAAAAATGTAATATCATCTTGATCTCATCTGTTGGAAACATACTCATTTTAGACCTTATTCAAAACCCTTTTATATATGGTAATTAGAGACAGAGTAGCACATGTAAATAAATTCAGATAATCCTCAAGACATGGTTTAATTCAGTCTTAACCACTCCTTCATCCTAACTTCTGGATTTTTTAAGTACTTTTACTTTAAGTATCTGATTTTGTTGATATTGTTTTATTTTGTTCATAACCACTTAAGATAGACTTACTGAGTAGGAAGCCTCGAAGCAGGCATTAAATCAAAAGAGAGAAGAATTGGTATTTTGTTTGGACAATCCATAAAATGTTGACTCATTTAGGGTTAACTACCACGTAATTTAATTTTAATTAAACTAGGTAACAGGAATGTGCAGAATCTCCTAAGTTGATTGCCAAATTTGATAAAAGAAATTTCCAAAATTTCACCATGTTTTATCTTATCAAAAATAGCAATTTCTTATGATTCAACATAATAAATATGCTTTTATATGTTTATATATTACCATTATTCATGTTCTAAAATGTTTATAATCTTTGATTCCAGTCATGAATATTATATTCCTTTATGCTCATATTGCACAATTATTATAAAATCTTAAAGGAAATAAAAATCACTTTTATTTCTTTCTATAATCCTCATGTTAAAATGTTGGAACTCAACCAAAATAAGTCAGATCATGTTTCATAGCTTCTCACAGAAAAATAAAAATCTGTGAATCCTATTAAAATTGAAACATTTAAGGTTACCACTATAATAAAAGAACACATGAACTGAGATAGCAAATATAATTTTACAATTAAATTATGATACAGTCTCATATTTCAGAGTGCTAAATATATCAAATAAAATGTGACATGACAATGGAATTTAAAATGATTTAATATCATAATTTCTAATGATGTTGTTCATAAGGAAAAAATAAAACAAACAGGCAAAAGCAGAAGAATTCTTTCACTTTTCATTGTAAAACTGAGAGCCAGTTCAAACACTCATTTCCCTTCTGAACACTAAGTACCAGCACACTGAAGTCACAGATGGCCATGAGAGAATGCCAACACTTTTCATTTTGCTTGTTTTAATTATCAATGTTGCCACTGCAGCTCTGTAAGAAAAGCAATCACCATTTGTGTCTTCAAGCCAGTTCATCCTGAAATCTGTGAATTTACTCAACCCCACAGCCTAGCTGATAAAGTCAAGCTTGCTCCTTAGGAAGCGGGGAAGGAAGCAATTTGGGCTCCTTCTGGTCTGCTACTCTTGAAATCAGGACGCACCAAAGGAGCACAAAGGCAATGTTTGCCAAGTGACCCAGTGAAAGAGCACAGCTTCTCCATATGGCTTTCAGTAAATAAATGCCACTGCCAGTTCTTGGCCAACCTGAACGCATTTGTTAAGGTAGGATCCCTGAGAAAGGAAAGGCAGTTATTAACTTATCTTCTTTGTGTCTCCATTGGGATCTAGAGTCCATAAAGGAAATTATTAGACTTTAATGTCTATTAAACTCGATGTTTATGTTTTATTTATCTTTGTATATCTCTTATTAATTCACCAAGAAAAGTGTCCGGAGCATACCAGCAGCTCAAAAAGCACTGAACAAATGGAAAAGAAGAAACAACTTTGTAACCCTTGTTCCTGAAAGGCCATAAAAGAGGTGGCTGAAAAAGGTACCCTCAGTAGTATTTGGCCACTCAGATTATAAAGTATGTGAACATTCTAATCTATGTAAACAATGGTCCCTTGAGTTTTACAGTGCCCAATCCCCAGGCATCTTGATACAAGAAATGACAACTGAAATGACCATATGGTAACTCTTTTAGCAACTTGAATTCCTCTATGTCTGACTGATGTTAGTTTACTCAGAGGTACTTAAAAGTAGCTTATTGGTGATAGGCTATCACCTTATCCCAGTTAGAATGGCTTGTATTAAAAAGTCCAAAAACAATAGATGCTGGCATGGATGCAGATAGAAAGGAACGCTTATATACTGTTGGTGGGACTGCAAATTAGTGCAACTTCTATGGAAAACAGTATGGAGATTCTTCAAAGAACTAAAAGTAGACCTACCATTTGATCCAGCAATCCCACTACTGGGTATCTACCCAAAGGAAAAGAAGTCTTTTTATCAAGAAGTCACCTGCACTCAAATGTTTATTGCAGCATAATTGCAAATATGTGGAATCAACCCACATGCCCATCAACTCATGAATGGACTAACAAAATGTGGTATACATATACCATAGAATACTACTTAGCCATATAAAAGGATGAACTAATGCCTTTTGCAAGAATTTGGATGGAACTGGAGACCGTTACCCTACGTGAAGTATCTCAAGAATGGAAAAACAAATATCACATGTACTTGCTATTAAATTGGAACTGATAAGCATACATGTGCATAGAAGGAAAGAAAACTCAGTGGAAATGAATCAGGGGGAGGGCGGAGGAGGGAATGGGTGAAAACCCTCCTAATAGGTACAGTGAACACTATCTGGGTGATGGGCACACTTTAACCCTGACTCAAGCATTACAAAAGCAATCCATGTAACCAAAAACAGTTGTGCCCCCATAATATTTTGAAATAAAAAAAATGTACTAAAAAAAAGTAGCTGATTGGTATAAAGCATAGTTAGTTTTGGTCAGGAGGAACCATTTTAGTTTTTTTGTGTTTCATAGTTTTAAGCTATAGAATAAAATATATGTGTTAGAAAAAAATCATACCTAAAAGACTGCACAGCCCATAGGATATGGGCTATATCATTCATTAGTGATTACCAATGACTGTCATATTATTGCTGTTTAGTAAATATTTTGATGAATAAATTCATCTATTTAACCTGGGGTAGAAAATGCTCATCTCTTACTCCTCCACCAGGATCAGATGCTACTGCAACTGATGGTACTTCTGAGAAAAGGAACTGGCAGGTACGACCGTAGGTACTGCTTTGGGCATGGCTTTGGACATTGCTGCAGGCATTGCCTTAGGTATTGCTTTGGGCATTGCTGCAGCACTATCTGTGACAGGAATTCTCAAAACAAAGTTTCAAAATACCCTGATCAAAACAGAATGGAGGCAGGGCAATTTCCAATGGGCTAGAACCAAGATGGTGGAGAAATAGAGGGTGTCACCCTGATTCTATAAAACCTCATCCCTTCCATGAATATCCTTCCCCTTGTTTAGCCTATAATTAAGCTGTTGCTTAAATACAAGGGCAACAGGAAGCAGGGGGCCGATTCTCTTCTGCAGGGAGAATTAGCCTCTACTCTTGTCTGTGAAGTAGAGTTTCCATAGTTTCTAATAAATCTCGCTTTCACTTTATACTGTCAGCTAGCTCCTGAATTCTTTCCTGCACAAAGCCAAGGACACAAATGAACGCCAAGTGGCTCCCAGTAGTGGGAGTCATTTTCCTGTGTCACTTCCTCCAGTGTTTACAGAACAAAGAAGAGGCCTGTGCATTGCAAAATTAGGCTGGATGGACCCAATGGACATGTTAGCCCTGTGTGTCTCTTATTAAACTCACCAGCCCAATATTTCTTCCCAGTGAATTACCTTGTACATACCAATTCAACAGAGTGAAATATATGAGATATACTCTACTAATTTTTACCCCAGTTATAAAATATTACCACAAATTCAGTAATGAAAGTGATAATAAAGATATGGCTATAGATAAATGCCCATTAAGTACAGATAATGCCAGCAAGAACTATATCCATTATTATTTATTTAATAAAAAGAAAATGATAGCTATGATACTCCAAACATAGTCTTGACTTTAAAAAATGCAAAGTGGAATTTTATAACTAAACATATCAAGTTGCATCTTTTTCCTATTGTTAAAGTTGCTTTGAAAAAAGAAAAAAAATTATGGTATTATCAAGTGGTATGAGCAGGACAAAAATACATTTTATTTGCTTTTTAAAATAGGATGAATTAATACACTGGATTAAAAATAAAGGTTCTGGCTGGGCATAGTGGCCCATGCCTGTAATCCCAGCACTTTGAGAGGCCAAGGCGAGAGGATATCTTGAGGCCAGGAGTTTGAGGTTGCAGTGAGCTATGATCACACTACAGCACTCCTCCAGCCTGGGCAACAGAGCAAGAACTCATCTTTAAAAAAATAAAAATAAAAATAAAAATAAATAAAGGTTTTGATAAAATTTTGTGACTGATGAAGCCAACACGTTTACATAAACTAAGGCCAAGGACAAGAATATGTTTGAGTTTCATCTCAAACATATCTTAAAGGGGATATATCATCAGGAGACTTTCTACCAAGAAAAATATTTTTGTAACTCCCCATATGTACCACAGGCAGAGACAATCTATTCCATGATCATGGACACCTGATATAATAGCTAGGAAAGTAGATATTATAAACATAAAATACTTTTCTGTTATGAAACAAGACTATAAAATACACAAAAGGAACATAAAAATTCCTTAAAGTTATATATAGATATTTAATGGAAGTAACGTCATGTCACAATGGAAGATCAAGAAATTAGTATTAGGATACATATAAGATACACTTCATTCTTATATTGTAAGAGAAAATACTTTTAAAAGTATCTGAAGCTTTATCTCTGTTGAAATAGATTTAGTTTCACTTGAGAACTTGTGAAGACTCTGATTTATTTAAGACTAATTCAAGACAAACTGAAAAATAAAACACTACTTCACTTCAAAAATAAGGGAAGAGCACGCTAGTACTTATGATCAGGAGACTGCCTCGTAAGTTTGATCTAATTAAGAACTGATTTTTGTATTTTAAAGGCAAATCATCAACCTTGTCTGGTAAACCCAGTGGAGAATTTTAAAGCTATATAAAAAGTATAATTTCATCAAATTTTAAAAGCCTCTTGACAGAAAATGTTACTTCAGGTAACGTAAAAGATTAGAAAATAGGATTGCTTTTTGAGAAAGTCATATTGTCACATAAGCAAGGGCACAGAAAATTCAAGAAACATTTACTGCGCATGTACCATGCTAAGGACACAGAGCTAAAGTATAGAGACACAAACGTGATTTTCTCCTTTAAGGAACGTGTCACCAGTGGAAGGATGCCAATGTATATACAAATCATCATACTGAAAGTTAAGTTAAAAAAAAGTATGATGCTATGGAAGTTTCCAGAAATATATGACTAATTATTCATAAATGAATATGGAGGGTATGAAGGGTGGCTGAGAGTTTTAATAAAGTTAGACCTAAAAGATGGATCAATTTCTACAGTGGAAAGGATATTGCAGGCAGAATGACAAGTTTGAAAGGAAACATAAAAATTTTAGTTAGTGGGTAGTGAAACATGGGGGAAGAGTGGCAGATGTTTTCAAAGTTTCTAGATTGTGTGATTAAAAGAATTGTGAAGCCATTAACTAAAGTGAGAAATATGAAAGAAAGTAGAAATGAAATATTATGGATTTAGTTTGGGACTTACTATTGAGTTTAAGGGGCTGGCAGGACATCTATACAGGAATTAACAATAGTCAACTGGAGATAAAAATATGAGCCAAGAAAAGGTCAGTTCCTAAATTTGGAATCATTCAAATATCAGTAAGTGTTAAAGTCACAGTGATGAATAAAATTTTTTAGGCAAAAATAAAAATGAAAAAGTATATACAGGTAAAATCAAGGACAGAATCTTGAAGATTACTTCCTTTAATGGTATATCTGGAGAAGGATAGAGACTAATAAGGTGTGGCCAGAGTTATATGAAGAAATCCAGAAGAAAACAGTATTATAGAAGCCAGAGAAGAAGAGAATTTCAAGAACAAACTGGTGACCAACAACGCCAAAAATTACACAGAGATTTTATGGGAAAAGGATTGAAGATGAGCTGTGGCTGAGGACACTTCTTTCTTCAACACAAGACTACTTCAAAAACTACAAACTTGGATGTAAATATAGTTTCAGATATTTTCCCTCTAAATTCAGATATGGGCTTAATTTGTGGACTGCTTCCAGGATCTCTCTTGGTAAAAAGGAAGAGAAAATTGAGAGGACTATTTGAATAATTAATTTCAAAACAATTTAGCTGCAACTGGCCAAGTAATTGACAATTTTGTTAGAGTTTACCCAAATATCTGAGGCAAAGGTATTTAATATTAATACTTCAATTTTCCATTATGTTCATGAATGGAGAGCAGACACTTCAAGTATTTCTATTTTGTAGAAGCGTATTTCTCACTAACAGCTTTTTGCTTTGACTTGATCATTTCCTTATTAAGAGAAAGTAGTTGTCATCTATATTTTGAGGGAAAAATATATCAGCATGAAATTATAAAATACAAATATATCTACTCTTAAGTACTTTATAATGCAATTAGAGAAATGAGCTATAATCTAATTAGGGAGAGAAGACTACTACATGTAATCAGGAATAAAGGAAAGTCTCAAGGAGGGACTAAAATTATCCATTACTTTGATGAAAGAGGAAAAAAAATCAAGACATAGGATCATCTCAAATAGAGGGATACAATTGGTATGAATTACAACACTGTATTGGGAGGAAGTGGATAAATCTGTGTAGATGAAACAAAAGATAGGGGGTATGGGTTGGATACAAAGCAAAATAGTGCAGGATATTTATGGATAAGACTGTATTTCTGATGGCCTTCAAAGTCTCCAATGAAGGCTTATTCTGATGCTAGAAAAGAGATCCTACTGATTGTTTTTTAAGTAGCAAAATATTCTTCAAAATCATTGTTTTTCAGGATGAATTCAGTCCTGGAGGGAAGAGAGAGTTCAGATTGAGGAAGAGTAGAAAGTAAACTGCTTCGATAGTATATGAATTACATAATTATAACTAAATTATAATAGTACAAAGAACAAATATAAAATATACTTGAAAGATTAGTTAATGGAGCTTATTGTTAAACTTGGATGACACTTCTGGAAATACGGAAGTTGGGAAGAAAGCCTGTTTGAGAACAGAAGATAAGACAGTCAGATAGCTTCAGAAACCTCCACTACTTGCCTACATTTCCTAGTCCTTTGTAGTAGACAAAATTCTAAGATGACCTCTAATGATCCTTGCCCATGTACAATCTTCTCTCTTTGAGTCTGAGTAGAATCTATGAATATGATGAGATATTCCTCCTGTGATTATGTTACTTTTTATGGAAGAGGGATATTCATAAATTTAATTAAGATTACTTGTAAAGTGACCCTGGGTTAATCAAAAGGGAGATTATCTGGGTGGGCCTAACCTAATTACATGAGACATTTAAACGCTGAGAGTTTTGTCTAGCTGGTAGCAGTAGAGGTAGCATTGAGGCAGTTGAAGAGATTCAAAACATGAGAGAGAGGTTCTAAGTTGCTGAGATGGAGGGAATCATGGAGCCAGAATATGATAGTGCCTCTAGGAGCTGAGAGCAGCCCTGGAAGACAGAGAGCAAGAAAATGAGGACTTCAGTCCTAAAATGGTTAGCTCTTGACATCTAAGGTAATTAAGATCAACCTGACAGGATTAGCTATACAAACTGGAAAATAAGCCTAGGCTTCAGTGGAACATTTATTCACAGGAAAATGCTCATTGAATTAGAAAACAAAAATTAGCCTTGAAAGAAAATCTGTTCCAGCTACTTGTCTTCAATTGCATAAATAATTGTTCAGAGAAGTCTGTATCTACCTCCTTTCCTTAAATTTAACGAGAAAGGCATATTAAAATGCAACCTAATGTCTAAATGCAATTTCTCTTAGTTAAATTTAACTACCATAGCCCTAGAATATTAGTAGTCAGCATCTACTCCACAAAGAAAAAAAAAAAAAAAACCTGAAAGCTATGATCAGAACTTCTTAGCAGAAACTTTTCAGACCAGCAGAGAAAGTGAGGTGATGTATTCCAAGTGCTGAAAGAAAGAAAAAACAAACAAACAAACAAACAAACTGTTAACCAAGAATACTTTACCCAACAAAACTATCCTTCAGAAATGGAGGGAGGAAGACTTTCCCAGACCAACAAAAGCTGAGGGAGTTCACCATCACTAGACTTGCCTTAAAGAGTAAGGATGGTAATTTACAACATGAAAACACATGAGAGTATAAAACTCAATGGTAAATGTAAATATACAGTAAAAATCAGATTAATAGTTTAAGGTGGTATGTAAATCATTTACATTTCCAGTATAAAGATTAAAAGGCAAAAAAACTGAAGGAGTCATAAATTAATGAAAAGGTATCCCATGATCATGGATCAGAAAAATCCTTATTGTCACTACCTAAAGTGATCTACAGTTTCAATGCAATCCTCATCAAAATTCCAATAGTATTTCACACAGAAACAGAAAAAGCAATCCTTAAATCCTTATGGAACAAAAAAAGAGGGATAGCTAAAGCAATCTTAAGCAAGAATAACAAAGCTGGAGACATCACATTTTTTTCTTGTTGCTGTTTTCAATAGCAGAAAAGCAAATTGCTTGATTTAAAAAGGGCAAAGAACGTGAATTAGACATTTCTCCAAAGAAGACAGGCAAATGGCCAACAAGGTATATGCAGAAAATAAACAACACTAGTCATCAGGGAAATGCCAATCAAAAGCAAAATGAGATATCAATGGCTCTGTTGTGCTTTCCAGAGACTGAGAGTATGTGTATTGATACACACGGATCAGGCCCAGGAAGAGCAGAGGGCCTGGGCACCACAGAAGTCACATGGGTTCTCAGGATATGCCGCAAGCAGAAAGAGTACCAGCTGTCTGTCATGCACCCTGAAAGCAGAGCAGGCCCTGGTCTGCTCTGGGCTGTGCAGGGGTGGAGCAGGCAGTGGCCAGCTTGTCCCCTGCTGCTGTCTCTCTTTCCAGCTCTGTAGTTGGCCTGGTGGGGGTGAAGTGCCCTCCCAAACACCAGACTGCATAGTTCTCCAAAAATAAACATTTTATATGGAAAAATATTGTGTCATCTGGTGACATTCTACCTTCCTTTTCACCTCAGGGATTTTAGAAGGTTAAAGCTGATTTCTTTAATTTTTTTCCCATTTTCAATGTAAGATTTACATGACCTTATTCTTGTACATGGATACTCAGACATTGGTGATGCCACATGAATTTAAGTGCATATTTGGTAGAAAGATGTTGAAACTAAATGAGTCCAATAGACAGTGGATGGGAATTTCCCAAAAGGGATATATGAACCTCCATGCTTTTTACACTTGTGATACGAGTTCGAACTGCTCATTATGATATATGGGATACTACAATGCTGGTACTGGATGGTGGGGACACTCTTTCTTCCTGAATTATATTTCTGCTAGAAACCCAGAAGGGCCACTACTAAAATGTAATATGTTTGTATGCGGCAGAGGGTACAGGGGAGTGGAGGATGATGCAACAAATGGAGCTTCACTGCAGAACCTTAAGATAGAAGGATAGAGAAATGATAAAAAAGAAAAAAGGAAATTAGTTTTTCTCCCTTCTTTCTAGTACATACAGTATGACTCTTGATCCTAAGAGAGGTTTCTGAATCTATCTTGTCCAATATCCTTATTCCATGGTTTTCTTTTCTTTTCTTTTTCTTTCTTTCTTTTTTTATTTTTTTGTTGCCCAGGCTAGAGTGAGTGTCATGGTGTCAGCCTAGCTCA
Source organism: Eulemur rufifrons (assembly GCF_041146395.1). Taxonomy (NCBI): domain Eukaryota; kingdom Metazoa; phylum Chordata; class Mammalia; order Primates; family Lemuridae; genus Eulemur; species Eulemur rufifrons. The sequence continues at coordinate 34,575,623 of NC_090998.1, read as the reverse complement.
CAGCAACCTCAAACTCCTGGGCTCAAGTGATCCTCCTGCCTCAGCCTCCTGAGTAGCTGGGACTACAGGCATGCGCCATCATGCCCGGCTAATATTTTCTATATATTTTTAGTTGTCCAGCTAATTTCTTTCTATTTTTAGTAAAGATAGGGTCTCACTCTTGCTCAGGCTGGTCTCAAACTCCTGACCTCGAGTGATCCTCCCACCTCGGCCTCCCAGAGTGCTAGGATTACAAGAGTGAGGCACTGTGCCTGGCCTCATGCTTTGCTTTTCTAAACAAACTATGACTAGAGCCCCATGTGTGCTTGTGCCAATCACAAATTCTTAAAAATATATACTTGTTAGCAAAACATACAATTTTTTACCTTTTCTACTGATAGCCTTGTTTGTTGGGATGCAGTATTTGACTCTTATCTAAAGTTAAATCCCAATTTGCTGAAAAGAAAAGAAACCAAATAAAGCTTTTAGGCGGTTCCCTGGATATTTATTCAAAAACAAAAATCTTTTACTTCAACAGAACAAACTGAATCCTTCTGTTAACCAGTCCAAATGCCACTGATTTATAATGGAGATGTAAAAAGGAAATAAATCCATAATAGCAATGAGAATGTTAAGTGAGACAGAGATTTTGATGAATGTTCAGAAGAAGATACTAAACTCCATCATGTGCAACACCTAATGAAGGAAGCAGGAACACAGGCACAAAGGCTCAGCAGAGAGGGCTTTACTCCAGTGATGTTCTAGAGAGGACCAAGGAAAGAAGATTGCCTATGTGAAAAGCACAAAGGAAACTGTGGTAGAAATAAGATTGGTAGACATCTGTTCATTCTCTTCCCTTACTCACTATCCATGACTGTCGACAATTAGTTGAGTATGAAAACAAAGAATCTATCTGACCTTTGCACTGGTTACATTATTTTTCAACTTGAAAAAAAGGTGGTATATATATATATATTGTGTCCTCAAGGTTTATACATATTGTTACAAATGTCAGGATTTCCTTTTTTTTAGTGGCATTCACCTTTATGCTAAGTAAAATAAGCTAGACACAGAAGGACAAATACTATATGATACCACTTATATGAGGATAAGCAGGATTATAAAATAGTTTAGACACTTTGGTAGTTCCTTAAAATGGTAAATGTTATCATATTACCCCATCCCCGTCCCTCAGAATGTTACAGATTTACATTATCCAACAATTTCACTACTAGCTATATACTCATGAAAAATAAAAACATATATTGATAGAAAAACTTGTACATAAATGTTCATGGCAGCATTGTTGCTAATAGCAAATAAGTGGAAACAACCCAAATATCCATCAACTGATGAATGGGTAAATAGTATGTGTTTTATTCATACAACAAATGTTATTTGTGAATAAAAAAGAAGGAATTATTGATAAATGCTACACCATGGACAAACCTTGAAAGCATTATGCTGAGTGAAAACCCAGTCACAAAACATTATATGGTGTATTATGCTATTCATATAAAATATCCAAAATCGGTATTAATAAATACATAAAGACAGAACACAGATGGTGGTTGCCAGGGCCTGGGGGAGAGAATGGGAAACAAACGCACAATGGGTAAGGGGTTTTCTTTTGGGAAGATGAAAATGTTTTGGAATTAGATAGAGGTGGTAGTTGTATAACATTATGAATGCCCTAAATGCTACTGAATTGGATACTTTAAAATGGTTAATTATATGTTCTATCAATTTCACCTTAATAAAGAAAAGGCCAGGAAAAACATACCCTGAATTTGTTCACTGTCTCCATCTCCACTACTCACACTCAAGTCCAAGCCACTGTCTTCTCTCACCTGGACCACTGACATAGTCTCATCACTGGACTTGCTACTTATATTAATAGTTTTGCCTCCCTATAAAACATGCTCCACAGGGCAGCCACATTGACCTTTTAAACGTAAAGCCGGTCATATCACTCACTTCCTCCAATGGTGTCTCACTGCACTTAGAATGAAATCCAAGCACCTACCTTAGCCCTACGTGATCTGCACCTTGATCCCCTCTCCAATGTCATCTGGCAACATTTTCATGCTGGCCCACCCTTCGTTTCTGGATCACGCCAAGCTCCATCATCCTACTGTGCGGTCTTTGGATTAGCAGTTCTCCTCTTTCCTTTGCTGACATCTCATTCTACCGTGTTCAGTTTAAACCTCAGAAAAGAGTTCTCGGAACTCCCAGGCAAAAGTAGCCACCTAAGCACTCTTTCTTATATCAGCCTATTTTACTTTTCTATAACCAATCTTCAGAAGCTGATATTTTTCCTCAGCTTGTTTACCATCTACTATCTCCAGAGCACATATTTTGGAATTATTCTGCTTAGTTTCTAATCCCAGATCCGTGACTTTTGGCACAATTTATATTATTTGTACATAATTCATAGAGTTGTGAAGCTTAAAAGAATGCTTATAGAATGTTTAAAAACTTTAGTATATGCTGAAAACCTACAGAATATGCCAATTATTATTTATTTCAGATCTTTTAGTGATTATCCATATAAATGATGACATTTGGTGTTATTTTTATATAGTCAAACCACATCTTTATATTTTCCTCTTTTTCTGTTGATTTTCTGGTATCTAGAGAAAGCATCTGTTTTGTCAGATTTCTCAGTTCTGTGAGCCGTTTGGTCCTTCTGACACACATACGCTATCTAAATATTATAACAAAATTTGCCCGTGCCATCATTTACTTCCCCTGCAGCAATTAATTAGGTGGGACATCTCTGCTGACACTTCCCCATCAACACCATTCGTGCCTGAGGGATCTGTGAGTAGCCTTCTCCATCCCATATGTCCCCTCACACGTATCCTCCTCTCGGAAACACCGGCTCCAGGGTCCTGAGAGTCACGGAGTTAAGACCGCAGCTATGTGGAGAACTGCACTGCGGATGGGTCATTCTGAACATACCACACAACATTCACATTTGCGCCTGGTGAGGGAAAAATAAATGTCTTAGAGTGAAACTTAATTAATAACTATAAAATCAAAGAGGTGAGAGAGCACAATGAGAATGGATTTCCAGCTGCTGAGAGATCTTCTGAGTAGACAACAGAGATGAAAAACAATGATCAAAGAAAGCGCTAAAAAACAAACTCTTCAGAAAAAAATGAGATTTTCTTCTAAATACCCATTAAACTGAGAGTTTTACCATGTTAACTGAATCTCTTGTATATGTAGACAGTTAATGCTATTTGTAAGTATACTGAGAACTCTTTAAATTCTTTAGAAAGCCATGAAACTGACTTAGAGTCCTAAAATAGGGACTCTAATTATTGAGTGGAATTGTTGTAGAACATTCAAAAATTCTAATACTCTGAAAATATTAATATGATTCTCCAGGATATAAATATACCTTCACTGAAATAAATTGCGAACTGAAAGAATAGAGTTTGATTATTCTATTTTGTCCTAGCAGGTAAAGAAATATGTACATTTTATATTTATACTTTCTATATATAGTACTTTTAGTGTACAGTAATATGGTTTTCCATGATTTTTCCTAACGAGAGGCATAAAGACAAATAATTCCAAAGAAAGTATTGCAGTATTAATGGTAGGTCAAACAACTAATTATCTGCAGGGACAGCCCCCTTATTTAGATGGCATTATCTTGCCTTAAGGGTGATTAAAATAATAAATGGAGAAGTTATTACATATTTTTCTAAATGACACAGGAATCAGATTAAATAAACTCAGAGAAACATTAGATTACTAAAAAAAAAAAAAAACCCTTTATGTTATAGGTAAAACCAACAGATTTATTTTACCATATCATTAACTTTCCAAAATGAAAGTGCTATTTCAAACATTGGCTCATTTAAATTAAATTTAAGTGTTAAGTTCCAAATGTCATTGCCTCTCTGTGATATAACAAAAGTCATAGCTTTATAGCAAGCACATTTTCAATAAAGAATCATTACATAAAAACAGAGCAGAGATTAAAACAAATTCTGGTCATGAGACTTTTTTTAATTTAGTTTCCATTCTTAAAATAACTTTCATGCAGTAATACAGCAATATTAAAAATGAACCTTATACAATGAAAATAGTGGCAGATCATATTAATTTAACTGGTATAAAATTATATAATGTAAAAATTTTTTAAATGTGAAAATTTCACTCTGGTGGCTAACTTAGTATGAAGGTATTTGTAACTAACAATTACTTTTTACTTCGGACAAGATACCTTCTTCATTTCCCCAAACATGTGAGTTTGTGGAAGCAACAGAAATGTACAGACTTCTCTGTTTTACTGGTGCTACCACTGAGTGAACGAAGGATCCTTGGTTATGCTATAACTCTTTGCTTCAGTTTTCTACTTCATACCAAAGGAAAAGAAAGGGTTTTTTATTTTCTATCTTTATCTTACAATTTCTTGAAATAAACAAATAAATCATGTGTGTGAGTATAAATATATTATATATGTGAATTCATAGTCACTGGAATACACATATGTACATATATGTCATGTGTTAAATGTAGTCAGTATGACCCTTTTACCCTTTTCTCTCCTTATTGTTAAGGCAGAGTTTATCTTTTGCATAAAATTATTCAGGAAAAACTCTGGAAAAGTTGGTTCACACCTATATTAATCCTTACAGATTTTTCTTCTATAAAAAGCCCACATGGATTTCCTTCTAATAGCAAAAACATTGGCTGTTTACATTCCATTTCATTAAACAAGGTAATTCTCCAGCTTTGAACCAAGGTCATTAACTTGTAATGCATACTCAAATCAACAGAGAATTATAATAAAATGAATCTCACAGGATGTAAAGGAAAAGCTAGTTCAGAACTTCATTCAGAGTGGCTTCCTGACTTGCTTTTAATTGAATTTCACGCCAATGCTTTGTTCCAAACACCATTCAAAATGCTGGCACATGTAAAGGTTTTACAGGGAATCCTACTTCTCAATTTACCACTAAACTGGGAAAATTACAGTGGTTTTCTTTACACATTAAATGTCATAATATTAATAGCAATAGCAGGATTATTGAACACCACAGTACCTTCCATCTGTGTTCCTATTATTTAAATTGGACTGCTTTCTTAAGCTTTATTGTTTTAAAAATGTGACTTCTCCACATAGCAATACTACTCATAAGCATCCACAAAAGGGGGAGTGTGGTAGAGGGGTGCAGGATGAAAGATTATCTACTGGGTACAATGTACATTATTTAGGTGGCAGGTATCCTAAAGGCCTAGGCTTCTCCACTGTACAATTCATCCATGCAACAAAAAACATTTGTACCCCTTAAATCTATTAAAACTTTTAAAAAATAAAATAATATAAAATGCAACTTAAAAAATTTTGTATCCTATATTTTCTCACGTTATTTTATGTATTGAGTCCTTTCAAATATCATTAAACATTCTTTGAAAACATGAAATAAAATATAAACCATTGAGTCAATGCAGTACCAAAACAGACCAAATCCTCAATAATATAAAAAAAATTTAATTTATTATGCCCAAAATCTAGACTGTTGCTCCCATAAATATTAAAATTTCAGATTTTTTTTTGCATTTTCCACATTATAGTTTGCTATTTTAGATCAAATAGCATGTAAGATTAGTTTTTAGGTAGGCACACTCATGCTTGAATCTCAAGTCTACTATTTATTAGTTATGTGAAAATAAGCAAGTTATTTATCCTCTTTGAGCCTTAGCTTCCTCATCTGAGATAGAGGTAATACTTCCTCCCTCAGTTGTTTTCTGAGTAAATCATGCACAATGCCTATAAGAGTTGCTCTATAAATGATTTTTGTTTTATTAACATTGCTTTTTTATAGATTTTTAAAAGTTATATTTTAGGATGGACCAAACATATGGTATGTTTTTTGTAACCTGTATATGCTTACTAATAAAAAATATATTTAAAAATCCAAGAGAAACTATAAAGGACATAATTATTAATTAATAGAGATTCTCATAAAAATATGCTATGTAAAGTTTATTGTGCCACTCATAATTACAGGCTAGAATATTTTAAAAGAAGCTTGTTTAGCAAAATTTTGTCTCTCTCTCGTTACTTGCAGCATCCAATTAAGATGCTTAAACCTCAAAATTTACGCCCATCTGCTTCTCTTCTTGCTGCCAGGATCCATGATTTACACATGGTTTCCTGCTATAGAACTAGTGGGGGGTGGTAAAGGATGGAAGATGGTTTAAAACAAAACAAAACTGATCTTCACCCATGAACAGATATTTGGTTTTTCCTTCTAAACTCATGTAGCCTGAAGTACATGTTGATATAGCAAATAATGATCACCAAAGTAAACAAATTTAAAATCATTTCACCTTTGAACAGCAATTTTCCCCACCATACCAAGTAATAAATGCTGCAAACATTTTTTTTGTATTTACTGTAGAAGTTAATAATAGATATTAATAATGGATTAAAAATAGATGATATTAGGAGATGCCTAGAAAATGGAAAGTTATTTACTAACAAGAATTTCTTTTTTGATAAGTATGAATTATAGCAGCCTTTAGGTACAATTTCATTTGAAATCATATAGCTTTTTATCTAACATGAAAGGAGTCTTTATGCTTGTGCACCTGATGGCTGAGGCAGGAGATGAGGAAAAGTTTAGACTCCACCTAATCAGAAGACAAATCAGAAAATCACAAGTAAAACTGTAAGGCACAATCTCATAGGAATTCCCATTGTAAATGCAGTAGTAATGACAAATTACTTAAGAGCACCCTTTCTTACCTTTCCCTCACCTGTAGATACCTGGGAATAGTCACTTCTGCTGGACAGGAGAGCTATGTGCCATAGAAGGACATGACTGCTACCACTAGTCCCTGCTCGGGCTGAGAGAAGGAAGGGAGATGTGCACAGCCAGCTCTGGCCAGTGAGACAAATCAGCAGAACCTCGTCAAGGTAGGTTTTGACACAGTGTTCTAATGTTCTCAGATGTCAGGTACCTCTTTAATAATTTTCATGGTAGTTTTTAAAGATTTTTTACTGGTTCCCAACTAAAAATTATTACATAACCTGCAGGATATGCTTCATTCTTCAACTCATCAAGTATCAGTAATGCTAAATGTGGGCCAGGTTGCAAACAACTTAGTAATGAGTTTCTACTGCCTTTTTCTCTTTTGAAGAATAAGTTTCAAATGCGTTTTTTCCTCTAATTCAAAGAAATAATTTTAATTAAAAAATGGTAAAGCTATTTTTAATATTGCCTCTGTTATTATTTAATCATTATAATGTGTGGACAGAAAATATTTAGATCAAGTACCCATTTCAGTGAATGCCATGATGCATCATTCCTTGTGGAATATAGTTAATTGCACATTCATTGTAGACCACCTAAGGATGAAGTCTTGTGTAACTTTTACTCACAGTCATCCTAATCACCATTATCACCCCCAATGATGTTATCAATACACTTTAACATCACTCCTTGAAAGAAGTCCATATCTTAATAGATTTCCCAGGATGTCTCAGGATAAAAGAAAGAAAGGTAGTTGCACAGTAAGAAAGGTATGGGCTGTAAAGGGTCACAAATTTTAAATCCTGACTCAGCCTCTTAGCAGCATTATAATATTAATATTACACAAGTTTTTGAACCATCTGAGATTCAGTTTCTTCATCTTAAAACTGGGGTTATAACAACTACACCATAGAGTGTGGTGAAGGGTATGTGAGATAATTTATGTACTTCACCTACATTGTAGAAACGTACATTGTAGGTTGCTACATAACTAGAAAACTTAGGATAAGGATTGTCACCTACATAGTAAGACATAGCTCAGTCTATTAGAGGAGCTGCCCCAACTCCTACATAGTTTAGTAAAAATCAATGATTTTGGAAGTGCTACAGGGATAATGGAACACTAATATGAAAAGTAAAGAATATTTTTTCAAATGTTTTGTACACAAAGACAGAAATATACACAAGCCACAAATGTGAGCCCATATGTAAAATTTAATTTTCTAGTAGCCACATTGAAAAAAGTAAAAAAAAAGTTGACATTAATTCTAATAATATTTTAACCCCATATATCCAAAATATTATCATTATGACATAAAATCAATATAAAATTTTTAATTTGATATTTGATATTAATTTTTCTTACTGAATCCTTAACATCCACTGTGTACTTTACACTTCCTGCTCGTCTCAGTTCAGACATATTTCAAGTGCTCAGTAGCTGAATGTGGCTAGTGGCTCACATATTAAGAAATGTAGATCAGTGAAACATCTGGCTGAGTGGGCTGAATTTATTAATATTCATCTCAATGTTCCAGCAGTCTCTGGACACAACCACAACTACATATTTGCTAATTCTGTAAATTTTATATGTGATTCTCAAGGAAATCTATCTTCTCCATTGAGATGCCTTAAGAGAAACATTGACTATTGAACTGTAAAAAGATTTCCAAGGTAAAATGTAATTACAAATGTTTTGAACCCATCTTTAATGTTTCTTCAAAAGAGTTTGAATAAATATAGATTCTTTCATTTAACAGGGTTGATTTTTCTCCTGTAAGAGTTTAAATAAAAGAAACGTCAAAATACTCTAATCTTTTTTTTCCTGGTGATGCTTTAATGTTAAAAATATTTCCCTAGAACACACACCATATGTCATGAGGGAAGAAGAAAAAAATGTTTTTCATAAGTGAATGAAACTTTATAATCAGTCAGATGAGCTACAAGTCTTTTAAACTCTTGAGAGAAATAGAACAGGCATTATTCAATGAAGCCATGTCTGCTCATATATTATAGACAGTAATTGCCTAAGATAACAAGAAAAAATGTTAAAGCAAAAACATAAACACATATTTTTAAAAATGTAACAGAATGAATAGGGAGGTTTACTTTATATTTTAGAAGGTTTTGTACTGTCTAGCATCAAACATTATATCATAGATGCATTTTGTTCATAAATGCCTACCCTAATGCTTTGGTAGCTACTGAGCTGAAATCAAAGCTAAGCCAAGATTAAGAAATTCCTTAGAAAAAGGTAATTGAATTTCTATCATAAAAAGGCAATTTTCAAACTATATTCTATCTTTCCATAAAGGTTATCAATATTAATAATTTCCAAGTTTTCCTAATCTGTTTATTTTAAAGATACTGGATTCAAATTATTCTAAAGAAGACTATGAAAATTAACAAAGTTATGACTTAACAGTAATGAGTTCAGAAAGATTATGGCAGAAATAATTCTGGTGCAATCCAAAAACATATGTGCATAATATATACTTCATTTAAAAATAGAAACACCATATTTTCTCATAAATTTCCTCCTTATTGCATATGATATATTTTTGTTGTTCTGAGAAGAAAATGTAATATAAGAAATTTCTCCCACATGATGTATTTTATATTAGGTTGGAGAGCTAGAGACCTGGGTGTCAAGTGGGATCTAGGTTGGAGCAGTTGATTTGGATGCCCCAGACAGTAATTTACAATGAAATCTATAAGGTTATTTGCCCCAATACCAATGGAAATTCTGTTCAGGAGAGAAGGTTTTATGTGGAGGAGAAACTCTAAATCAGAAGTTAGTAGCAAATATTCCAAGCTATCAGTCTTTTGGGGACACAACCCCAGCCAGAAGTTATAACAGGTAGGATCCTCCCTCTACTGGAAATGGGTAAAAGGAATAGACAGTGTGTCAAGAACTTGATTCAAGTTGGAGTCAAAGACAGAACTCTAAGCTGAAAATAGAGTGAGAAAGACAAACAGAAAATGGAGAGGACACCTATCCACGGAGCCTGAGTCAATGCGGCATGAGGGTAAGAAGAATCAACAGAGGGATAGGTGCACAGATGCCTAGGATTCTGCACAAGCACATAATGTGCCCGGGGCGGCAGGACTGCTTGTAAACCACCATAAAAGGAAACTCTTCCTATGTGTCTTCTTCTCCCTGTGTCTTCTTTGCCTGAATGATGTGGATGCTCCAATGACCCAACACATGTGCTATTTGAGGATTCAATGAAGTAGCATATGTATCAACATCTAGTATATAGTCGGTATTTCATAAATCCTTTCTTTTTATATGTGAGGAAGGGTTAACTAGGAGGGATGAAGGTCATTTGTCAGGGGCAGCAGGGGCCCAGTCACAGACCTGGAAAAGGGAAGGCACTAAGCATAGAACTAGGCTACATGTATAAATAATGTCCGAGTTACAAACCCTTTTTTAAAAGACTTAAAACAAAATTATCATCATGTACTGAAATAGAGAAAATCAATAATCTGTAGAAAAAATTGTGCATTTTCAAAGATAATTATGATGCTTTAAAGGCAGTTTTTTAAATAGAAGTATTTCTTTGATTATCCAAAATAATGCTATTCTCAGAAACAGAAATCAAGTAAGATAAAAAGCCCTATTATTTTATACATTTTAATAGTATCTAAAAATACTTTGTGGAGTTTGTGACATCATACTAAATTCTAAGGCATTATGTTACTACTGATCATAACTTTTGGTATAAAATCCAAGAATGTACAGTAATCTAAAGTACTGAAACTCCATGAAATATCCATGTATTATTTAAAAAGTAATTTCATCTTGTGATTTTGATCAAATCATAAATAATGAGATGAAGCTCAAAATGGAAGTTTTATTGAAATATGTGATTGCATATTTCTTCCTTTCTTCATATTTAAAAGGTTAAAACATGACATTTTGGGCTCACATTCAATAGTAAGTAGTTTAAATATAATAATGAGATTCCATATATCTGACCAACAGGGCTTTAAATACTGCAGGCTGGATGAGGCTGCAATTAAAAAAAAATGCAGAAATGCAATAAAAAATGTAGAAAAAAGTCCTGTTCCTTTCAAAATATACATATAGTTTGCTTTACATATACTTATATGTAAATATAAAATTATATATAAATTAAGCTATACATACATTACATATACATTTTTATCTATGTGTAGATATGTATATATGTGTGTCCATATAGTATGTGTATACATATGGGTGTGTGTGTGTATTTCTTTTTAAGTTTTTACAAAACTGCTGACTACAAATGATATCTCTAACTAGTGTTTTCAATAATGTAATTAGAGTTATATATAACTTACATAAATAATTTAATATAAAATCCTTTTGGGTATCTGAGGCATGATTTGGATTAGATTTCTAAGTCAGGTTATTAACAGTTTGCTTCCCTGAACAACAATCCCATAGCAATTATCAATTTCCAGTAATGTCATCCTCATTCTGAAATATGAGAGGATTATTTCTCAAAACATATTCCATTTAAAAAAATTATTTTTAAAATGCTCATAGAAAATACAGAAAAGTGTACCACAGAAAATAAAATTATCCCTATAGTGGCTGATTTTCCTGCCAGTATTTTGTTATTCTTTGGCTGTATTTCATTCCAGGGTTTTCTCCATAGCTGTGAATGTGTGTGTGTTGTGTTACAAAATTGTGATCCTATCATGTCCAGGTTTGTAGCCTGCTTTTACAATAAACTTGTTAAATTGTTGGTATTTACAGGAAAATTTTAATATCATTCAAAAACACTGTCTTAAATAGCTGTGTAAAAATTCATAATACAAATTTATCTAACTGACATGGACTTGTTATTAGACAACTAGTTGTTTCTAATACGTCAGTATTATAAATCCTAGTCAACATCTAGGACTTTCTTAAGACATGCTCCTAGAAGCAGAATAATTACTAAATATACGGTATGGCTTTCATAGGTACTTTCCATATTATAAAATTTATTTTTTTAAACGTTGATTCAAATTACACTCTACCAGCATAGTGTGAGAGTGTCTATTTTTATATTACCTAGTAAAAACTTTTTAAAATCTGGGCTAATTTGATAGATGAAAATGGTATATTCAAATAGTTTTCATTTGAATTTCTGTGGCCCATAATGAAGTTTTTCATTTTATATATTTAGTACTCATTTCTATGCATTTTCTGTAAACTGTCTACTTCATGGTGTTTTTCTAACTGATTACTTCTTATTTAGTGAGACTACTAATCCTCTCCTTTTCATACTAATTGGAAATTATTTTCCTAGTGTGCCAATTATTTTTAATTTTGTTTATAACTATTTTCTGTCAAGAGTGTATGTGTTTTATGTAATCAATATACTTGTGTTTTTTATGCTTAGAAATCCATTACAATTCTGAGCTTACTTAATTATTCACACAAATATCATTCTAATTTATATTTCTTATTTTTTGTTTCACAGTGGTTATTATTGTTTTAATTGAGGTGGTTCGCCTGCCTCTGTTTTTTTTTTCTTGGTCAAATGGAATGAAGGGAAAGAAATAAGAATCAAACTTGATTTTTTTCCCAAATAAAAATTTTTCCAAGCTTTTTGACTAAAGACGTGAACCTTCTCTACAGTTTTGTAATATTTCTTTGTGTGTGTGTGTGTGTGTTGTGTGTGTGTGTGTGTGTGTGCGTGTCAAAATAGCATAGCAGCTTTTATGCAAGTTCTGAAGTCACACTGGATTTATAACTGGCTCTACCACTCACTAGTACATGACTTTGAACAAATCATTTAATCTCTCTATGCCCAAATTTTCTAAGCGTAAACGTGGATAACAATAAGGTCAGTTTCATTGAGATGTTGTGAGAATGGCATGGACTAAGCACAAAAAGCATCTGCAGAGCACCAGCTCACCTGCTGAGTCATTCACCCCAATCAAGCAATCACAGTTTCTAATCTCCAGGATTCTATTACTTAGATTTGGCTGTGGGAAAGGGAGCTTTTCACAACCAACACCTGAAATTTAGCATCTCTGCCCTTGTGGCTTTCAATGTGGGGAGGCTCACGTCAGCTTCAATATTTTGTGTGGATGACTGATCTCCCCTCAAGGTGCCCTCTTAGGGCAGGAGGGAACTTTGCATAAATCATATGGAGATAACATTTCAAGTTGAGCAGCCTGAATACCCTTTCCAAATATGGTGAAAATTTTAGCACTATTTATCCTGCCTCTTGATTCTCAGGCCAATACCACAATATTTTAATTTTTGATTGTATAATTAAAAAAATAAGTCAAATATGTGCTCCATCCCACACACACACATTCTCACCCTATTCATTAATGTTTAATAAGCAATTTAAAAAATTCTCACTTGTTTATTCCTTTCCTGCATTTTGGCAGGTGATTACATATGAAATAGAAAGGTAATTTCAGACACATACCATTTTAAACCATAGTCCAAAAAAGTTACTGGTTCATAGACATTTATATTTCACACATCCGTAATTTTTTAAACTAGAGGTTCAATATAGAGTTATTTCCTTCCCTCCCTCCCTCCTTCCCTCCCTCCTTCCTTCCTTCCTTCCTTCCTTCCTTCCTCCCTCTTTTCTCTTCTCCTACCCCTGTTCCTCCTCTTCCTCCTCCTCCTCTTCCTTCTCCTTCTCCTCCTCTCCTTTTCTTTTGTTGATAATTACTATCACCAACAGCAACCATAAAATCTTATTTTATAAGCTTTATTGCTCTCATTTCGCTAGGAATAGTGAAGCTTTTTCCTGGACAGGAATGGGACTGACACATCCTTAATGCCTTTAGTGCTGCCTTTGTATCAAATACCCTTTTAGGTGCTTTTCACAACCCTGTGAGAAAAAACTGAGGCTCAGAGGGTTAAGTAAGGTGCTTAACACGATGTGATCCCATCCCACTCTAAAACAAACCCATGTAAACATCAAATTCTAATACTAGGAAACTATTCTATAATATAAGGATAAACCAAGGAATATAAAAATGAAGAGGAAGGAGCCCTGAATATATCATAGGGATGGGGAGAAGACGTCATAAAAATGGCATTTCAGCTGAATCTTTGGATATGGATAAAATTTAATAGGTGGAAAAAGGAGGAATGGGCTTGTAAGCAAGCATCGAATATGATCAGAGCCACCACAGAGGAAGCACATGGTGAGTTTATGAAACTGTACATAGACTGTGGATAAACTGGAGCCTCGATATGTCAAGAGATGAAAAAGACTAGACATGAGGGATAAACCAGGTGCTGTAAAGTCTTGAACAATATGTGAAGAAGTCTGTAATTTTTTTTTGCCTGTAAGTAATGAGGCTGGAGGCAGGGAGCAATGAGGGTGGGTGATCTCTGGATAGGAAATTAGCACTAGGAGAGCGAAGGTTTCTGAGAGTGATCTGATGCAATCCACATTTTAAGAAGCTAATACCGAATGTTTGAGCTCGTTACCTACTTGTTTGTGACTTCATTGTCCTTGTCTTAGGTAAAGGTGAATAACTTTAAATGTTTTCTTTGACCACTCAGGGTACAAAATCACTAACTAAAAGAATAATGAGGACTGTTGATAGATTCAGTATCAGCTAAGAAGAATTTTTGGTGTTTCCAATTATTCTATGGCTTGGGTTATAAATTAACTCGATATATAGTTTTTAAAAATCCACCTTCCATATAAAGTAATGAGCTGCAAAATGTGTCTTCAGTGATCTAGGACAGTGCTCAAACTACACCTGGCCTCATGATGCTATCACAGACGATTAAATGCCGATTCTCAATGAAGCTGAATCTATCCTCTTGTAACTACCTCTCAGGATTTCCTCAGTATAAGAAAAGCATCCAACCAACAGCCTCAGAGGCCTTAAATGCTAGTGTCCTGAAAGAGGCTTCGAAAGCACCGAGCTTTCACAGCCCATAAATTGGCCGTGACAGATCTGTCAGTAACCACCTTTTAAATGCCTCCCTGGGATTTCAGGTTTCGATTTTAGAAGACCTGTTTTCATTTTATATCCAGTTAAATTATGGTGATGCTTCAGCTTTTTCCTTTAATAATGTTGTAAATCTATTGCAAAGCTGAGGGCCTGGGATTTGTGGTGCATCTATCAGTGGTGTCATTCGCTCTGGAGCACCAGGCCTCGCCCCCACAACGCCACATGTAGCAGGGCAATCACGTCACCGAGAACTCTCAAAATCTTGACCCTATCTGGACTTTTTGTCCATCGTATGGATTCTAGCTGTTTACTAATTCCACTTCCTGCAGACTTAAGTCTAAAATGATAAAAGAGCAAATTTGTCCAATAAGATATTATTAGTGGTGTACCACATACCTTTGAATACAAACTCCCAGAAAAACAAAAAAACAAAACAACCCCAATCTATCCCTGTGGAGAGTATCTTTATTTTTTGACATTGAAAAAAAATTAAGAGTCTAAAATAAAATGTTGCCTTCTCATTCTGGTGCTTCTTTTCCCCCAAAACATTTTCATGGTGGATTCAATCAGTAGTATTATAATTTAGTGGCTCCATTATTCACTAATGGTATAAAGTGCAGCTAGTCACTACCATACAGGCTGTGCTTAGTGAGAGAGAAAAGTAATGCTCTGAAGATACAGATTGCAGCAATAGTATAAGTGAATTGTAATTTGAAGACCTAAATACCACTGCTGTGAGCAGAAATGGGAGTTTTGCCTATGCTAATACTTTCCATTAAATGGGCTGAAGATAGTCTGACATACTCTTACGAGTGCCAAATTTATTAATGAGGCAGTGTCGGGTACCTGAATGCTAATCCCAAACCCCCATTCTCCCTCCTCTGCCTGTACTTCTTGAGATGATTAAAAATAACCGCTGCTTCTGAGTGACTGTCAGTCAAAGCTCTGTGCAGGATGCAGTAGATGCTGAGCCCAGAAATGTTTTTAGACCATCAAGCATCAGCTCACTGGAAGGCGCTGAATAAATTAAACCACAAATATAAACCCCACGTTGATGTGTTTGAACTTCTCAGCAAACATTCTTCATACATATTTAATTGCTCCATTGAGACTGTTACTGTTTGGAGAGGTTCCAAGCATTATTTCCATTCCATTAGTAAGCTTGCAGGGTGTCTACTCCTTAACCCAAAATGATTGATTCTATAAATGCCTTTCCACTTACTGACCTGAACGCTAATTGAGTTTGTGTATAGATTAAAAGAAAAAGTGTGTTTTCAGAAAATGTTCAACATATATTGCTGTCACTTAAATTCCTTGTAGCAGGAGAAGATGGCACGTCTAAATGATGATACTAAATGTCTTATCTGAATTGGCTTTTTAAAACATGATGTGTTGCAAATTGAGTTACAAAACTGGAAAAAAAGCCAGCTAAAATAGATATTTCAATGCAAAAACAGTCTTCTTTAAAAGGAGAATAAACATCTGTGGACACATTAGTACCTTATTTTGGCAGCTTCTAGTTCTACTTCTTGGGGTAAATGTGTTTATTGTAACAAGACATATAAACTTCTTGTATTCTATTATAGAAAAATAAAACCCAGAATATCTTATTATTTAGTTCTGTTAAATACTAGGGTGGGAAAGCTAAACGTTTCTTAAGACCTTTTGCAAACAGATCTAAAAATAGTAAAGTGTATATCACCCTACTTGCAAAGTAACACTTCTGTATTTATACATAGTTCACAAAGATATGATATACCTAAGTAATGCTAATGTAACATGAATGACTCAGCTTGAGAAACTAAGTTTATAATTCTCACATTTATTCACCTTTTTGTTACCTTAGAGATGGTGATCAAATTAAAATTCTTAAATTTCTACCCTAATTTAGAACAAGTGAAAGTAGTTTCTAAAAAATGATGCATAGCACAATTAGTTTGACTCTGCACATATGGGGTTATTGGATGCTATGTACATTATATATGTAATGCATTTCTTTCAAATGGTCATTTTTCATCTAAAAATGTAAGCTAATTTTGGATTATAGAGAGTTCTGTTTTCCTGACCCTACTACATTTTTTTCCTAACAATCATTTTAATGTCCACGAAAATCATTCTCTTTAGTCCACTTACTATATATACCATCCAGAGTTCTCAGCATTGCTTTCTTAGTTGCCCCTTATTTTCCTTAAATAGGTACATTTAAAGAAATAAAAGGCATCTAAACAGGAAAGGAAGAACTGCAATTGTATCTGTTTGCTGATGACATAATCTTATATACAGAAAACTCCAAAGATTCCAATAAAAAAACTCTTAAGAACTAGTAAATGAATTTAGTAAGGTTATGGGATTCAAAATTAACATATAGAAATCAGTATAATTTCTACACAATAACAACAATCTGAAAAAGAATTAAGAAACAATCCCATTTACAGATGAGTACATTTAAGCAAGAGAGTGAAAAATCTGTATACTGAAAACTATAAAGTATTGATGAATGAAATTAAAGACAACATAAATAAATGAAAAGATATCCTGTGTTCATGGATTGGAATAATTAATATTGTTAAAATGTCCATACTACCCAAAGTGATCTATAGATTCAATGCATTCTTCACAGAAAGAGAAAAAACAATCCTAAAATTTTATAGAATCACAAAATACTCTGAATAGCCAAAACAATCTTGATCAAAAAGAACAAAGTTGAAGACATCATACTACCTGATTTCAAAATATACTACAAATTTATACTAATCAAAACAGCATGATACTGGCATAAAAAGACATATCAACCAATGGGACAGAATAGGGAGTCCAGGAATAAACCAATACATATAAGGCAATTGATTTTTGACAAATGTGCTCAGAACACACAATGGGGAAACAACAGTTTCTTCAATAAGTGGTGCTGGGAAAACTGGATATCCACATGTGGAAGATGAAATTGGACCCTTATCTCATCCAACATACAAAAATCAATGCAAAATGAATTTCAGAGTTAAACCTAAGATCTGAAATTGAAAAACTGCTAGAAGAAAACATGGGAGAAAGACCCATAACATTGGTGTGGGCAATGATTTCTTGCATGTGACACCAAAAGCATAGACAACAAAAACAAAAATAGGCAAATGGAATTACATCTAACTAAAAAGCTTTTACACAGCAAAGGAAACAATCAACAGAGTGAAAAGACAACCTACAGAAAGAAAGAATATATTTGCAAATAATATATTTGATAAGGGGTTAATATCCAAAATATACAAGGAACTCAAACTACTCAATTGTAAGAAAAAAAACTAACCTGACTAAAAATGGGCAAAGTACTTGAATAGACATTTTTCAAAAAAATACATACAAATGACCAAATATATGAAAAAATGCTCAAAATCACTAATCATCAGGAAAATGCAAATTAAAACTGCACAAGACATGAACCCATACCTGCTACAGTGGCTATTATCAAAAAGACAAAAGATAAAAAGTGTTGGTAAAAATGTGAAGAAAAGGGAACCCTTGTAAACTGTTGATGGAAACATAAATTAGTACAACCCTTTTGAAAAACAGTATGGATTTTCCTCAAAAAACTAAAATATAGAATTACCACATGCTCCAGAAATCCCACTTCTGGGCATATATCCAAAGGGATTGAAATCAGTATGTGGAAGAGATATCTGCACTCCCATATTCATTGCAACATTATTCACAATAGCAAAGATATGAAATCAACTTAAGTGCCCATATGGATGAATGGATAAAGATAATGTGGCATATACACCATGAAATACTATTCAGTCTTAAAAAGAAAGAAATACCGTCATTTGTGACAACATGGATGAACCTGGAGAACATTATGCTAAGTAAGTTAGGCATAGCAAAACAAATACTGTATGATCTCACTTATATGTGGAATCTAAAAATGTTGGAACTCATAGACATAGAGAGTAGAAGGGTTGTTAACAGAGGTAGCAGGGAAGAGAAGGGGAGATGGTAGTCAAAGCGTATAAAGTTTCAGTTAGAGAGGAGGAATAAGTTTTAGTGATCTATTGCACAGCATGGCAATTATAGTTAATAACAACATATATTTCAAAATTGCTAAAAGAGCAGATTTAAAATTTTCTTACTGCAAAGAAATGATCATTATATGAGGTGATGGATATGTTAGCCTGATTTAATCATTCCACAATGTATACATGTATCGTAACACATTGTACTCTATAGAGATATACAATTATTTTTTAATTAAAAATAAATTTAAAAAAGAATAAGTTGTTTGAATTCATTCATACTTAGTGTTTAACCTATTGTTTTAAAACCTCAGAAATATAGAACCTCTTAGATTACAATAACGAACAGAGAACCTTCCAGAGTTTCTCAGTGATAGCTTTCTGATTGAGTCTGTCCTTAAACTCTACAAGATAATGGCCTGTTAGCCTATTTCTGTATACTCTATGAAGATATCAGCTCTACTGTGACCTAAATCTGATAATGCCATCATTGATAAGTTAACATACAAAGATACAAGAAAGATTTAAAATCAAGGATCAACACAAGAATTTCAAGGAATTTAGATGTTTAAAATTATCTGGGCATTGATTGGAACACATGATAAGATGAGACTTGACGAGAATGTTAAAGATTTCAAAAAAAGGTGTTTCTCTATGCCATGCAGGGCAAGAAAAGCAAGGAAGGGACAGGGCCACTGGTGAAAGAAGAATAGAGTCCTAAAAAAAATGTCAAGGGTATTGTATAAGTAACATAAGCTTATTCTAAAATTTACATAATTAAGATAATAATAGCCAAGCAAATTCTGAAAAAGTAAAAAAAAAAAAAAAAAATCAATGGGGACCAGTCTTCTAGATATAAATTATAAAGCTCCACTAATTAAAACAGTTTGGTACTGATAGAATGATGGAAAACATGGACCAATAGAAAAGCCTAGAAAGTCCAGAGATTAGTACATAATGACAGTGATACTTCAAATCTGTGGGGAAAAACTGATCATTCAACAAATGATTGTGGGACTAATGAATAACCAGCTTTAAAAAATCATGGAAGTTTTTTTACCTCATGCCCTACGACAAAAGAAATTCCGGATAGAGCAAAGGCTTAAACACAAAGAAATGAAGTCATAAAACTACTAAAAGAAGACAAAGAAAATGTTTTTCATAATCTCAGAGTAGAAGAGAGCTTCTAATAATAGAACAAATTGTAGAATCCATAAAGATTGATAAATTAGACCATAAATTAAATATAAATTTATTTATATAAAATAAAATATTTCTGGGTGGCAAAATGAAAACTCACTATTACCAAATAAAAAGAAAATTATCAATCTCATCAAAGTAAGAAAAATATAAATTAAAACAACAAAGGATTGCTATTACTTTTTTATCTATGAAAGGCAAGGATTCAAATTTTGATAATATACTGTGTTGGAACTATTCATAATATATATCCATAATAATTAAAAATAAAAATTCTTAAAAAATGTATGCGATCAAACATATTGAGGCTGGGAATCTGCATATCATGCAGCCATGATATTGGCCCTCCCGGCCTACTTCTGGACTCTCTTAGCCACTGTTGCTGTTGGGTTGCTGTCAGTCTCAGTTGAACCTAATCCTAACTAGTGTAGCAGGACAGTCCCTTTTGCTGAAATATCTTTAATTTCATCTGAATTTGGTTTCATATGAAAGCATTTCCCATTCAAAAGTAATTTCTGTAAATTATTATTTTAAGTAAAATAATAAAAAGAATGTGTTATGTTATTGGAGGGAAAGCAGAAATTATCAGTGTTTCTATGGTTTATGTCTTTTGAATATCAATAATGATCTTTAAAACTGAAATTCTGACAGACATATGAGATAATAGCTCAGTCACTCGGAGAGATAAAATAGCAACTATCTTTTTCATACCAGTCTTTATTGCATGTGTGTGTGCATGTGTGTGTGTGCATGACTGTATCCCACAACACTAAGATTCTGGCGTATACATTATCATACTGGTACCACTGACTAGCTTTGATAGACTTAGGGAGAATACAAATGGGGCTAAAGGCATGAAGGGCATAAAATGTCCCAATTTCCAAAGTTCATATTTTATATCTCTGAAAACATGTTCTGGTAAATTTGATACCTCTGATTGGAAAATTTCTATAATTGATTATTGCACAGATTAGGACTCTTTTGGATAAATATGGAGATCACAAACAGCCAACATGGGTTCAAGGAAGCAATTTCTGTGCCGATGAAGGGTTTAATCTTAATAAATAAGAGTAATATTGTGACAAGGGTATTTTAATTTCACTGTATTTGATAAAATTTTCTGACAGGATAATCCTTAATGCCACAGGTACAGCTGTAGCTTGTTGAATTACCATTCCCCACAAAATGATAAACAGCAGGAGCTATGATGCCTGCCTGGGGGCAGCATGAGTATCAAGTTGCCAGGTCTGCATTCGGCCTTGCTCTGTGTCACATTTTCACCAACTATGTGGATGAACACTAAGAAAGTATGCCTATAAAATTGGTGACTAATAAAATGTTCAGGGATATAATACCTAGAAAGACAAAAATCACAATTCAAGAAAATCTGCTAGAAGTAATAGTCTAAAACTAAGAATGAATAAAGAAATATATTTAAAAGAGGCAAATTAAAAACCCTGCACCAGAATTGAAAAATGGGGAGACCTATATTAATATAGATATTTTGACAATAAGCTCAATTTGAATGCACAGTGTATATGATTATCAAAATAATCTAAAGCAGCTTCAGGCAGAATTCAAAGAAGTACAGCATCTAGGACAAAAATAATGATCTAGATTATAAGATCACATGTGATGTACCATGATCAACTGAGTGCGCCTGTCTCAAAGGATAAATTGATAAAACTTTCTAATCAGCTGTTTGAAACCAGTTGAGTTTGTTAGTAGGATCCAGGATGGAACTAGTCCCTTGACTCCTCTGATGATTAAGAAAACACATCCCTGTCTTGAGATACAGTGAGAATTAGTAATGAGAATAGAGTTGCAATTGGGTTGAGTTTTTTGTTGTTTTTTAGAGATGGGGTCTTATTATATTGCCCAGCCTGAAGTGCAGTGGCTATTCATAAGCATGATCATAGCCTCAAACTCCAGGTCTCAAATGATCCTCCTGCCTCAGCCTCCCAAGTAGCTGGGACTATAGGCTTGGGCACCAGCACGCTGGGCTTGAGTTGAATTTTCACAGCTGTACATGTATAAAATGCCCAGATCTAGTAAAAATGAAACACACTGGTTACTTGGTTCTCCCCTCCCTCCTTCCTTCCCTTTTTCCTTCCATAAATTTTTACTGAGTGTTTGCTAATATGTACAACAATATTTGAGATACAAAATTCAATTTAAAAGCCCCTCTCCTTATGTACTTACAACCTCTGCAAATATACTTCACATGGAACTGGTTCATTAAGTAATGTTTCGTCCTCTTGCCTATGCTCAACTTCTTTCAACTTTTCTCATAAATGCTTTGTTACAAAACACACACACACACAGACACACACACACATACACACATATTTCTTCTTATCCGTAATTTCTTTGCATTTATTTTTAAGTGATGTGAGAATTTAAGCATGTTTCACTGATAGAATCAGAGCCATGATGATACACATAGAAAGAATTACTTTCATGCCTGGTTTTTCTCATGATTTTATTATATAAATGAGTTTAAATGTTCTAGAACTCTTCACACAGCAGTACACAACAAATATCTGTAGATATCACTGTTTTATTTAGTATGCTTTCAATGCATACAGAAACAGTATTTCTATACATGTATAATGAAAATGCATTAACTTATTTTCAACTTGTACTATTAATATTTCATCTGTGTCCTGAGGTTATAGGGCATTTATTCATTCAACAGATAGGTATTTAGTGTCTATTATATGCCATGAGTTATATTGGATAATGATGATTAAGTGATCAAAAATAGCTATAGTCCCTGTCTTAAAGGAACTTGCAGAGTAATATGAGATACACAAGCATAAATTACAATGTAGATTATGTACTATGATAGAAAAGGATGATAATTTAAGAAAGCAAAACAGCTATTTGAACAATATCTGGGGGCTTGGGAAGCCCTTAATGAAGAAATGATGTTTAAGTCATGTCCTAAAGATTAAGAAAAATTAAGCAGATGAAGAGTGAGTGTTTTAGGCAGATTAAATTGAGACTTCAGCTTCAGGTAATGGAGAACTAGGAAATTCAGATCAAATCTCTTACTGAAAAACTAAAAAGGCTGCATAACATATACAAACAATATTCCTTAAATGCATCTCTTTGCTAACAAGGTAGTCAGGTATTACAGGCCTTGTAATCAAAGCTGGTTTTGCTTGGAAGAGGTATGCTAATCCTGACTTTGGCAATCTTGAGCAGCTCATGATTCAAAATGAAAGCCTAGTTAACCACAGGATGGAGACTCTGATAAATCATTCCTGACTTTAAATGGGGAGCATGAAAGGATACACTCTTAAGACAGGATGAACTGTGAATAAAATAACCCTTGCATGAACTCTCATCCCAGCTTTATTACTTCATTCTGGGTAGTTCATAACACTTCAAGCCTTGAATTTGTATCGTGGAACTTCTGAAACACTTAGCAGAAGAAACAAAAAACTATTCTGAAAAAGAAACCAGCATCTTATGCCTCAAATTATGCCTATAAAGTGTTTTTCAAATACAAATTTCCTATTATAGAGCCAGTGATGACTGGGTGTGCAAGAAAACAAGATATCGACACCAAGAACCAGTAGGAACAACAGAAATATTCACTAAAAAACTCAAATATTAGAATAACCAGACACAAACTATCAAACAACCATGCTTACTATGTTCTAAGAAATAAAAGACAACAAATAAAATGTGAGCCTCAAAATTTCAAGAAGGAGCTAAAACTTTAATATCATGTAGAGAGTTTAAATAAAAACACATAGAAATTTTATAAGTAAAAAACAATGACCTAAATTAAGAACAGGATTAAGAGATGATTGAAGGAGAATCAATTAACTAGAAATCGGTTAGAGGATCCTATTAAGAACATAGCATGAAGAGACAAGATGGTGAGGGGAAACAGAGGAGATAGAGGATACATGGAGACGTTTTAATACGTATTGAATTGGCACCCCAGACAGAAAAAAGTGGAAGACAATGGCATGGTGGCGATATGTGAAAAAAATAGAAAGTAAGACATGAGGAATGAAACCAATACATTGTTTCAATGATCCCAAGAAACTCTAAGCATGACAAATAAATTTTTCTAAAACTCCTCATCTAGACATGCCATTAGAAAAGAGAAAGCCCAAAACAAAGAGGAAATCTTGAAAGCAGCTATAGAGAAAGGACAGACTATCTTTAAAGAAAGTATTTAGATTGACAGTTACCTTCTTAACAGAAATAATGGAAACCAAAGGGAGTGAAATGATATATCTGAAATGAAATATTCCATATGTTAATTAAAAAAAAAAAAGAATTTCCACTTAGAATTCCACAGTCAGCAAAATGTCCTTCAAGATTAAGGAGAAATTAAGACATTTTCAAGAAGCAGAATTTTGTCACTAATAAACCTAGCTATCAGGTACAAAGAACACTATTGGGGTGACAGGCACACTAAAAGCCCCAACTTAAGCATTATACAAGGTATGTATATAATAAAAACTTGTATAACTCCTTAATATTTTGAAATTAAAAAGCACAAAGGATAGCTTGATAATTTCAGCACTTTTTATTTAACAAAACACTAAAGGTACTAAACTTAAAAGATAAAGTGGACTACAGTATAATTAAGAAATCACAATGAAAAAGATAAAAATAAATAATAGGAACAGTTATTTATATAATATTTCCTAGGTGCCAGACACTCTTTAGTGTTTCATATACGTTAATCAACAGCCACATGAGGTAGAACTATTATTATTCCCGTTTGTACAGAGGAGGAACAGCGAAGTTAAATGACTTATCAAAGGTCAAACTGTTATTATGAGATACAGCCATTATTTGAATCCAATAGTTTGGCACCAAAGTTCATGCTTTCACCCATAAGAAGGGTGAAAAGACAAGGTGCAGCTAAGGCAACACATACAACTGTCCAGAAGTTAGCAAGCAGAATATATAAAGAACTCTTGGATTATGGATGACAGATAAACCAATAGAAAAATGAGCAAGAGATTTGAAAAGGCATTTCACAAAGATGTCCAATGGTCAGTAAAATAATCAGGGGAATAAAGATTAATGCCATAATGAGAAGTCACTAAACAACCACGAGCTTTGCTAAAATTACAAAATCTGTAAACATTAAGTGAAGTAAAGGGGTGGAACAAAGATAACTTCCATACACTGCCGCTGGGGATATAAACTGGTGTCATTTCAGAAAGCTGTAGATTTTATCTAGTGAAGGGGAAAATATACATACCATTTCTCTCCTTTATTCCTCAGTATACATATTCTAGAACTATGTGTATACATATATCCAAGAGACATGTATACAAGAATGCTGCTAGAGGCATTATTTCTAATAGCTAAAAATGAGAAACAGCCCATCAAGAGCAGAATGGATTTTTAAAAAGTTACACTCATACAACATAATGCAATACAATAATCAAAATGAAACAACTAGAGATACACACTAAAACATGCATAAACCTTACAAACATAATATAAGTAAAAGAAAGAAAACACAGAGCATGGTTATAAAATTTCAAAAAGAGGAAGAACTCAACCCTAGTGTTTGGGAATGCAGGTGCAATTGGTGAAACAATAAAGAAAAGCAAGGTATGATCACCGCAAAGTCTGGATAGTGATTAACTTGGGGGATAGGGGAAAGGGAATAAGGAGGTTATAATATAAAAGGGACATTGGAATGTTGGTGAGGTTTTCTTTTTTTACTTAGTAGAGGATACATAGGGGTTCACTTTATAATTATTCATTATATAGTGCATTGTGTTTAAGTCAATATGTACATTGTGTCTTTTTCTGTATGTACGCTTTATTACACAATTTAAAAAAAAAACATGTTTTAAGTGCTTAAGGCAGAGGGGATAAAATACCCAAAGATCCAAAGGCAAGTGACAGTGTCCAGCCATCTAGACATTAAAGACATTCATTATGGTCAGAGGAAAGAGCATCAAAGGGAATTGCAGGTGGGAAGTGACAAGGGATGAAGCTAAGGACCCAAGAAGTGTCCTAATATCCTCTTTGAAATTCTATTAAAGTGTTTGGAAGTTACAGGAGCAAGAAGGAGCCATTGAACCACTGTAAGCAGAGTAGTGCCAGAATAAGATTTGTGTTTGAGACATTTTATTCTGGATTTTAGAGAAGAATGGATTAAGTAAGAGTAAGTAAGGATGCAAGCAGGAAGATAAGTTAGGTGGCTGTTGAGGTGTTTTAGGAGAAGAGGGTGATAACCTGAACTAGGGGAATGGCAGGGAGGATAGAAAATAATGGATTCCATAGTAAGGAAAAGGAAAAAAAAATTAGGACTTAATGAGTTATTGGATGTAGAGATGATGAATAGAAAATGAAACTAAATGGATGACAGTGTCATTTCAGAGAGAGAGAGACACACACACACAGAGAGAGAGAGAAGAAAGAAGAGTACAAATACGGGGAAAATAATGAGAATCCTTTGGGACTTTCTAAGTTTTTGGAATCTCTAGGACATTCAAGATGAGATATCTAGTGGCCAACACAGGCTTCTCATCCGTTGGATAATGTCTCCTCGTCTAGGTGCTGAGAATATGGGGGTGAAACAACAGAGGTGCTGCTCTCACAAACATTTCATATATCTGAAGCTCAGGTCAAAGCCAGTGTGGCGATAGGAATCGTCAGCCATCATTTGCTTCACATTTCATATTTTTGGAATACAAAAATTATTAGCAACTAAAAGTTAATCTTTCTGTAAAATCATAGCATATGATTCAGTAACTTGTATAAACAGCAAATTAAAAGAACAGACATTATAGTAGGGTGGGAAAGCATATTGGTTTTTAGAAAGAGCTAACTCGATCATCATTCAAAAGCAGAGAATGGAAACTGTTGGGGCTCAGCCCCTCACTTACTGACTACATGATACCCAGCAAATTGTGGACCATTCTCAGACTATTTCCTCATGTGGAAAACTGGGGAAACAGTACTACTTCACAGATTTGATGTGCTGATTAAACGAAGTAGTAAAAAAAAAAAAACACCTTGCTCTGGCCATAATAGGGGATCGACACAGGAATCTGAATCTGAAATGAAGATAATAGGGTGCTTTTAGATAATGTGTGGGGAAGCACACCATTAGCATATACATCAGGAACATGAATGCAGAGTTAAGTATCTCACAAAACTGAATGAAGGAGGCTTTTCGAAACTGTGAAATTGATTTATGTTATTTTTATAAGTAAATATTTCCATTGATTTCTCTGTTGAATGTGGCTCTATATTAAAAGAATCAAAATTAGGAGAAACATTTTTCCTAAAGCCTACACAAGCGATCTACAATATATTTTCTTCCAATGTAGTTAAAACTAACACTTGTTAAATGTTACAGCTTAATTATGGCTCCCAAAGGGTATCTTAAACAGTGGAATTGGTGAAAACACAAGCATATCTACTGTCTCCACCAGTTTTATAAAAGAAATGTGAGTGAAAGATTCCCAGGGATTAGGGGAAGTCAAGAGATGGTTTCTAGAAAAGTGAGAAATGAGGGAAAGAGAATCTAGAAGTGAGTGGCTCCCAAATCCCTCTGCGATGCCACTGTGTGCCTTTTCCTCTAGCGTGGTACATTCATCCTGGACTTAAAGAGCACACAGCCCTCTCTGGTAGCTACATACTAGGACCCGTGATCCCATCTGAACCAATGGGAGGTCATAGTGGCGAGATTCTAAGGTAAAATGGTCTTAACTAAGCTAGGATGCTCCATTAGTATCTCCAATATGATGTTTAATAAACATCTCAACTTTTCATTTCATTTTAAATTTCATTTAATATTTCACTGCTCAAACCAGAAACCTTGAAGCTCACACATTTTCCTCCCTTTCTTTCTCTGATAATAAGCCTATCTGACATCATAACTTGGGTGCCTCATAGGCACCTGTCCAAAGAGAAATCTTGATTCTCCTCTCCCTGCCTGCTCCTTCACCAACCTTTGCATTTCTAAATGGCACCATCACCAGGTGCTCAAGGCCACAAGTTTCAAGTCATCTTTGAACAGTCTCTTTCTGTTATTACTCATGTCTATTCTCCCTCCAAGACATATGCTGAATTTATGTACATCTCTCCATCTCCACCGATACCACTTTGGTCCAAGCCAACATCATGTCTTGCCCGGATCACTGTTTTTAGTACTGCCTGCCTAGAATCTATTCTCCACATAACAACCAGAGCAACCATTTTATAAACTTGCCTAAAATTTCACAATGCCTTCCTGCTACACTCCTTAGGGTGGCCCACAGGCTCCACACCTCTTTCCCCTTATTACTTCTTGGACCAACTTTAACTCAAATGACCCTATGCTTCTTCACTTGCTAGAAGACACGCTGGCCTCTTTTCTATTCCTGGAACATATCAAGCATGTTCCCACCCCAGGGCCTTTGCATTAACCATTTTCCTTTACATGGGTTGCTTTGTCCTAGACCTTCACATGGCTGGTTCCTTCCTTCATTCAGTTCTCTGATTAGGTATCCATGGGAATTTCCCTGGGCCACAATTTGAAGTAGCTGCTTTGGATCACCATCCTGCTTTATCTTTTCTGTGGCATAAGCCCTTATGGGATTCATTGACTAATATTTTATTTATTTTCATTCATTCACATAAGTCTGTATAACCCCAGCAGAATGTAAGCTGCAGGTTCCCACAGCAGGTACCTTGTCTGGTTTTCTCATATATGTTCAGTGCTTATAATAGTGATTGACACATAACAGATAAGAAACATTTGCCAAATTAATAAATAAGCCTCTCATATACAAAATGTCTGCAAATCCTGTTAGTTTTCTTTCCAAAATACTTCTAGAATCTATCTACTTCTTTTCATCTTAGCTGTTTCCTCTCTAGTACAAGTGCATGATCTTTCTCAGGGGTGACGACAGCGTCCTCTTAAGTGGTCTCCTTCCTTCCCTCACCAGCCAGAGCAATCCTTAAAAATGTAAATGAAATCATATCATGCTTCTATTTAAAACCGTCCATGGTGTTCTATCTGTCTTAGAACAAGATCTCTACAACTAAGATGATCTAGCCCCTGACTGCTGCCAATGCGCTGTATCACTCCCTCCCTGCCCTGCACCACCCCTAACTTCTGGGTTTTGTGTCTTTCCCTAACACTTCTTGTCAATTACACTTTCTGGATCTCAGGTTCTTCCACTGTAAAAACAACCAGTATTTCTGAGAAGGCATAAGATGCTCCATAAATATTTACTAGACACCTACTGCAGCACAATGTATGCCAGGTCTTGGGAACAGAAATCTGAATAGACTTAGTTGCTGCCTTTTAGGAGATCACCATGTAAACAATCACAGTGCAGTGAAAGCTGTAACGGAGGAAAAGTTGAGTGACTTGAAATCAAATGGTGCTGAATCTACTGGTGGAGCCTGGGAAGGCTTCACAGAAGTGGAGACAATGCTCAAAAAGGTCTTTCTATATTGTAAAGCACTATGGAAATGCAAAATATGTAAAATAGCATTATTGGTCAAATACAGAAGTCTGAGATTTGTTTTCAGTAAAGTCTGTTCTGCCTTAACACATGATTAGGGAGAAAGAGCTGTTTGAGTAAACTAAATTTCTATCCAATCTCAAAAACCATTTTATTTCAACTTGCAAATATTTCTAAAATCTAATAATCCATTTCTTGCTTTTGTATGTGCAATAGACTAAACATGATTGAATCTTTTCGTTCATAACTGCAAATAATAGAGTGCCCCAGGGTCATGTTTTTGCCAACCAACTTGGCTGCCGTGACCTTGTGCAAATACTGAATATGTGGGAGATTGAGTGTGACATGTCCAGTCCTGAGCCATGTCCTGAGCCAAAGGCATCCAGGCTCTATTATATTATCTGATTCTTTATTAAAAAATTAATTGCTTGGGGATTGGGATTAGGTGGGCTGATTTTCATTATATTTATACTATATAAGTGCATCAGTTTTCTAGGGCTGTTATAACAAAGTGCACAGATGGCTTAGACAAAAGAAATTTATTTTCTATCAATTGTAGAGGCTAGAAGTCCCAGTTCAAGGTGTTGGCAGGGTTGGTTTCTCCTGAGGTCTCTCCTCTTGGCTTGTAGATGGCTGTCTTCTCCCCGGGTTTTTACATGACCTACACCCTGTACATGTCCTTATCCTAATTATCTCCTCTTATATGAACACCAGTCATATTGGATTAGGGCCCACCCCAATAACCTCACTGTAATATAATTACCTCTTTGAAGTCCTCATCTCCAAATACAGTTACATTCTGAGGTATTGGTGTTAAGACTGCAACATATGAATTTTTTTTTGGGGGGGGGTCACATTTGTCAACTAAAATAAAATCCTAAGCCCCTTGCTAACTGAACAGAATCCCTCTTGGCCAAAGGGACCCCAGAGAAACCTTAAAACTGAGTTTCCAGCCATGACAGGACGGAAGGTCAGACATGCCTCATTATACCCCCTCCCTTGCTAATGTCCATCAGGCTTTTTTCCTAAGGCCTAAACAGAAACCAATCTCATGACCTAGACCAGCATTCTTTCCTGGTAAGAGACCACCACCATGGAGTGGTTTTAACCAGTCTACAGAGCGTGCACAGAGAGGGATTTTATGTCCATGCTTCACCTTTGACATGAAGGCTGCCATTTTCTGAACATGGACCCCATCAAAGGGCAGAAAGCTCAATTGTGCATGTGCATGTTTCTCCTTTCATAAATACTCATGACTCCTCCTATAGCTTGTTAAATATGTATATTTGGCTATCCCGTTCAGTATAAATTCCTGTCCCCATTGTCCCTGCCTCAAAGCACATGTTCTGGCTTCTGGCCTGGGCTCTGCTTCCCAGACTGTTGGAATGGCCACCCACAGGCTGCAATCCTTTATGAGAAATAAAGCTCCCCTTTCCAAATTTATGAACCTCATCATTTTCTTCAGTTAACACATTCAGTTCGTAACAACATGTATATTATATATGTATTATACGTAGACATACAATATATATTATATATGTACTTATATATACATATATATGTTTATAGTTCATTGGGGTATAAGTGAGGTAAACAGTCCCTACTCCAGAATAGAGGAGAATCTATGATACTGAACCCAGAGTGTCTGCTGGTTGATATTATACCTTATTTAGAAATCACCATGCTATTAATATTTTAAGGGCATTTCCAGCAATCTTAATCTCTGCCCCAGTTATGGCATTCTTATCCAGAGAGACTACTTCTCAATTTGATGCCCACTTACATGGAGAAGATGGGCACGGGACCTGAAGAGACTGTGAAATAGGTGCAATAAGGAAAACTTCTAAATAAACAGTGGTAGTAATTCCACCTGATTCTAGATAATCATGGTGGTTCCCCCAAAGGAGAAAGATGCTTCCCTCAGGAGTTACTTTACTTTTTCCTATTTCTTTCATTAAACATTTGGAGTGCCATGTAAATGCAGAGTCTCTGCAGCATGATGAGGTGAAATGAACATGTGGAGGGGTGTTGTTTCCATGATATTAGTTAAATAAACCTGAGTTTCTTCCTGTATATCATAGTGATAAAAACAGCTACCTTATAGGGCTGTTACCAGGTAAGTGTGATAATATATCAATATTAAAAGCTTCAACCTTAATAGAGATTAGTCCTCTTCCTGCTTCCCCCAATCTAGCCAGTAACTTTAACCCACTGTGGGTACAAATTTGTTAAAGAATATTTCTGTAGTGCAGAAAATTATGGGTAGCTTAACTGCAGTCTTCTACAGCTAGGACAGATTTATAAGAAGCAATGGTGCTAAGTGTCCAATTCATTAACCTCAGAGACCTGCAGTTGGCACTACTATATTTTGCATTAAAAAATTATAGTGTGTTAAAGTCACCGGTGAAGATATTTAATACTAAAATTGCTTTAATAAAAAATAATGAATTATCTTCATATAACATAATGTAAAATTAGAATTCAGTTGAAGATTATATGATTATATACAAAATACATGTTATATATAATCATCTTATGTTGAAAGAAAAAAAAAAATCAGTTCATTTATTCACAGAGAAGAAAACATACCAAATTGCCTTTGATAGTTTCAACCTTGGCAACATTCTGTTCTTTTAATTCCAGAAACTCTATAATGGCACTATTTTTGCAATGCAACCAGGGTAATTCAAATGTATGCCAAGTACATTTTAATGTAGTTTCACGGCAGTTTTTTGGCCTGTCATTTCCTCTCGTGACACTCAGATTTCATTTCATTAAGTACTATGTTACTTCATGGTGTATTACAGGAGAATCTGAGCCAGCTATATTTTAGAAGTGTGAAGGGAAACCTAAAAGTGGTATTGTGTTCTTTCTCAACTGGATAAGATATAAAGTATTTTCCTTTGACATACAGTCTTTGTTCCCTTCCCTACCCCTAATTGTCACTCTACATGAAGACACATGAAAATACAGTACTAAAAAGACGCAGTGTTCATTGATTCTACCTTACCAGGACTGCAAGTATGAAAAAGTCAGGCATATCTAGGGACACTGAGCTCAGCGTTCCCGTTCCTTATGGAAGGGGAAGAGGGCAGGTGCTGCATGGAAGTCTGGTGTTATTGGTGGTTGCCCTACCCCAAGCTTTCAGGACACAGCATTGGGGAGGTTTCAAGGACAGCTGAGGAAGACTGAAACAAAGTAGGCCTGGGGAGAACAAAGCTATGGTGATTTTTTTTTTTTTAAATTCCCAGTATACCCTACAATGACAGTTGCATTTATTGATTTATCAGAGCAGATCTCATTGCTTCTGGGGTAGTTTAGTTACTAAAAGAAAAGTGTTCAGAGGCAAGACTTGCTTCACAGACAAAGGGTTTGGAGGACGACACTAATGTGGTGGTAGAGTTTCAGATACAAAAATGAAGCTCTCAGTGACTTCAAAATCCTGCTTCCTAGGCTTCCTAACACTTGGCGTTTTCCCCGCAATAATTTCCTTTTAGATAAACACTGTTAAAAAATGCTATAAAAAATTCTTACTATTTCTGGCTTCTCTTTGTGTTGGACTTTGCACAGATGAAGTGGGTAGAGAAGGGTTAACAATGAATATGTAGATTTGAGGTAGATGAGACAAGAGTTTAATTTAACATATTTGTTCTTTGTGGGTTCTCAGGTAGATTGACAACAAATGTCTGTTAAGTCTAAAATAAAAGATGGTCTTGCATGAGCTAATAATAAAAATGTCATGAACCAAGGACTATGATCAATCCAATATATGTTTGTATATGCATGCTTTTGTGAGTATATATATGTGTGGGCTTGTGAGTATGTGTATTTGTGTGTAAGAGAATCAAGACCCAGATAGGTAAACATGGAATGGGAAAGTTAAAGGTCTTTTCCTTATGTAAGAAGGGAAGCTGTAAGAGTCAGAGCATGGGGAAAGAATATTTACCAAAAAGGAGGAAATTACAGTAAAAGCATAGCACAGAGTTAGTAAAATATGGAAGAGCAGTGGATTGACAGCCAAGATGATGGATCACATCCCAGAAAGTCCTCATCTTCTGGAAGGGCCAACCCACCTGGCAGAGTGAAGCAAACAATCATACTTTTTCAGAAGCTTCTCTTGGCAGCTTTGGTATTTTTGCTTAGCATTGACCTGGATTTCTGTTTTTGCATTGGTTTGCTCTAGGACCTCAAAAAGCCTGCACAAGCTGTAGTTTGCAGAGTTTGTTAATCGAGGTGAAACTCTGGTCTAGATAGTAGGAGACAGGACACTAAAATTTGGAAAACTCACAGTTTAGAAAGAAGATAATGGTTTGGATTTAAAAGTGAACAGCCTACTCTTAGGAGCGATAGGAGTGACAATTTTTATCAAGGTGCACCCTTCATAGTTTCAACACCTCCCTGGATCTACAACCACCAAACATGTGACTTGCAGAATGCAGAATTCTGGAAAGATTTATATTCTTAGAAAGCCTATATAGTCTAGTTTGTAGCATTATAGCACTACTTGCCTACAAGACCAGAGCAGAGAGAAAACCGGGATTCATTTGTGGAAAGATTTAGCTAACATATTTAATCCTTAGTAATTCTTAGTTTCTAATATCTCAGGATTCCTTTAACAAGAGGCCTGGCTGACCTAACCACAGAGATGGAGAGAACACAGGAGGGGCATAATATAAGAGAAACTCCCAGCCAAGGAAGTGCAGAAAATGTTCCCTTCCAGCCACAGAGTATTAGAAGTAAAAGAGGGATAGAAAAAGGAAGAGGAGTCCAGACAGCAAAGATCTTACTCCCCTACAGCTCCAGGGTCCACTTTAAGGAGGGGGTGGTGACATATAGAAATGACCAGACAAACATGAAGGCACCCTACCACATCAGGGCTTCTCTCGCTATAGCCCAAGGGAGGTGGCAGGTCTTTCCTATAAAAGAATGAAGCGGGTAAGTACAACTGACTGAACAAGCTCCAGATGCCCTCCTTTTCCCTCTCCCAGGGCCACGAAGTCCTGCAGATGACCCAGAAGTGCCTGCATTCACCAAGTGGATGCAAAGGTGCTGAGAGGACAGCAGAGGCCTGGAACAAAGATGAAGGGACAATTGGGACCTAAGGTGGGGGCGGTGGGGTGAATGGAATTCATGACCAGAGACATTAGGCTGGGACTTCAAAGATCAGACAGGAAATTGCACTTCAACCACCACTGTGCACACATAAGGCTAAACCAACAGTTGAGATTAGCAAAGAAACAGAGACTTCCCCCTCATCCATCATCATAAAGTCAAGTCACGAAAGTCAAGAGGATGAGGTGGAGGAGGGAAGTCTGAAAAACCAAACATTTATTCAAAATAAACAGACTTAACCAAATAAGACTGAGTCCTCTGAAAGACACCATTTAGACCAAAAGCGTCACAGGTATCATTAACTAGTAATTAAAAATTTTGTGATGATCCCCTGCACCCCACATCCGAGCAGCGAGGTGTACATTCATGAGGAAGACACAATCAGCTATAGAGTGAAAATATATTCTAACCTTTTTGCACATCTGATATTTGAGATATCATTGTATTGAGATGGGAATAATATCAGTGAAAATATAGTCCATAGTTAGAAGTTTATTTTAAAGCTAACACGAAAGGTGTGGCTGCTGCAGCCTTGCAGTCTATACAGATGTAGGCAACAGCTGCTGTAAACAACTGAGGGTTAATCAATAATTTAATAATTTGGGAGAAGGCCCCCTCAGATTGTTAGAGAAGGAAATAGGTAGGCTTCTCTCTTCTCTTTCTGTTCTAACTAGGACACAGTATTTTAAAAATTGTGCCCAAAGAGATGTAAAATATTTATAATAGCACATCGTTTTAGAGATGTATGAGTTTTAATCCACATGCTTTCGACATGACTCACTGTCAGTGTTAAGCTTGATCACAAGGTCAGGGTAATGTTTGCCAGATTTCTCCATTACAAAGCTACTTTCCCCCACTTTACATACTCTATTTTTTGGAAGAAAGTCACAAAGTTCATCCCATACTTAAGGTGTGGAGAGTTAAGCTTAATCATATTGAGGGGAGAAATGCCTAAATAAATCATTTAGAATCCTTCTATAGGAGATTTGTCTCTTCTTCCCTATTTACTTATTTATGCAATCATTTTTATACAAGTATGGACTCAAATATTTATTTGATAGTTTGGGCTATCTAATACTATATATATGTGTGTGTATATATATATTATATATATGCATTTGTTTTGTGGTCAAATTTTTCTAGCTTTGGCCATTGGAAGCTCTTTCAGGTTTATTTTTGTGTCCTTTTGACATGTCTCCATCAATTTGTTTGTTTGTTGTTGTTGTTTTAAACAGAGAACAGAGCTTCACTCTGTCACCCAGGTAGAGTGCCGTGGCATCAGCTAGCTCACTGCAACCTCAAACTCCTGGGCTCAGGCAATCATCCTGCCTCAACCTCCTGAGTACCTGGGACTACAAGCATGCACCATCATGCCTGGCTAATTTTTTCTATTTTTAGTAGAGATGGGGTCTTTTGCTCAGGCTGGTCTCAAATTCCTGAGCTCAAGCAATCCTCCTGCCTCAGCCTCCCAGAGTGCTAGGATTACAAGTATGAGCCACTGTGCCTGGCCCAATTTGTTTTTGAACACGTCCTTACTTTCTGGCATGACATGATGCTCCAGGATCATCTTCCATATTCTCTGTCCTAGACCTAGAATCAGTCATTTCCTTCCAGGAGCCCTGGTTCCTTTTATTGGAGAATAATATTAACAACCAAGGTCTGGGTACTTGGTGTGCTCATTGCTACTGGGGTGTCGTTCTGTTTAAGCTCTCTCAGCAATAGAGTGAGGAAACAAATGTATTCTAACCCATACATACAGAAATACCTAAAATTATTTCTGTAACTATCCATCTATCTCTGTATTAAGCTAAACGTGAGTTCATACTGCTGTCTTTGACTCTAATCCAGTACCACATTGTTCATTGTAGCTTACACTCCCAACCCTTGTTTATCTTTAACCTCAGAGAGTGGGCATGTTTCTTCCACCATCCACTTATTGATCAATTCCAGTATACATATAAAGCAAGCTCAGAATTGATATTCCCATGAGAAATAACTCTACCAACTAGAAGACACTTGTGTACATCTAGTTCCATTTGTCTTAATTCCTACAGTTCCCAGTCAAAACACTGTTTTTTAAAGATATCTACATCAGCATGTTTCTTTCCCTCCACCTCCCATTTCATTAAATATCCTTCCAAAGTATATCTTCTAATGGCTGGATAGTGTTCCATGGAATAAGCATACTCAAACTAATTTAACACTTCCTTAGGATGTTGCTTTCAGTTACATTAATCATTACTCTAAGCACTTCATGCCTATCCAAACACAACAGTAAGCTCAGACAAGGAAATAGTCTACCTAGAATCATAGACTTTTAGAATGCACAGAACTTTTGATAGTATCTTTTCCTGCAATCAATGCTGTAATATTATCTCCCTGGCAGATATTTTCACCAGGAACATTGAAATCATTATTTTCCGAGGAGTAGAGTTCTTCTGTGGTTAGCTATATTGTTTAATATTTTTTCACTTCTAGTGTCTCCTAATAAAATGCTGAAATTCATTGTGGCTGTTATTGCCAACATTTAGGACTCTAACTGTAATCTTTATTTTCAATCTTGTAAATATGTTTTAAAGAAATTAAGTCCTTGAAAACCCTGATGATATGCCAAAGAAAATAAACAGTAATTCGCTTTTCATATGTGAACTTAAGTGAAGCTTCTGTTAATACATCATGTTTTACTGGCATATTGAATTATATATTGTACATCTTTTTCTTGCCTAATTCCCACAATTGAGAGAAAATTATATACAATTACATCAAGTTACACTACACACAATGTTCTGATGATTACCACTGACTTACAAGAGCAGTTATTTCAATATATAATACCTAATCATCAGCAAATTCTTTTTATTTAAATTTTCTTGATTTTCTTAAACAAACAAACAAACAAAAAAAGTATCTAGACAGGCAATGTGATATAGTAAAAAAGACTAATAGATCAGAAATAAGTAGCCCTGAGCATTAATTGCCATAGAGACATTAATTATAATACATGTATGACCTTGGACAAGTCACTTACTTTTGTTTCAATTTCTTTTGTCAGTAATATGAGGGTAACAGAACATTAGATAAATTCCAAGGCTCTCGAATTTTGTTTTTCTTTATATAACCCAAATCTATTTTCAAGGAGAAAGAAAGGGTTATAGAAAATATATATATTAAAAGTGTGATTAATCACTGTTAAATATGTTAAATGTCTTAAAATCTTAAAATAAGTGAAGCCATTCAGTGCAGTATTGTGAAGGTTCTGAAATCAGCCAGCCTGCACTTGAGTCCCAGCTTTGTTGTTCACTAGCTGTGCAACATAACCAGTAGGTTCTTTTCTTTAAAATACAGCCAGTAATGATAATTACCTTGCAGAGTGGCAGCGTGAATTAAATGAAACAATTACCAAGAATGACCACGAAAACCCTAGTACCACGGACAAAGGAAACACTCAATAAATGATAGTTGCTCTGGAATAGGATTATAGGGATATTTCCAAAGAGAAGTAATGACTGATAGATAATAAGTCTGGTATGACTGATACGTTAAATGTCTTTCTATGTCTGGGTACAACAATTCTGAATTTTTGGTTATTCTCTTTCCCTTGCCTAATTGCTCTGGCTAGGACTTCAAGTATTAAATACTAGGTGGGATAGAAGTAGGGAGAGTGGGCATTCTCACCTTGTGTAGAGGCAAAGCTTTCCATTTTTTACCGAGTATGACATTAGCTATGTGCTTTTCATATATGACCTTTATCACATTGAGGTACATTCCTCCAATACCTAGTTTGCAGAGAGTTTTTATCATGAAAAGGTGTTGAATTTTGTCAAATGCTTCTTCTGCATCTATTGAAATAATCATATGGTTTTAATCCTTCATTCTGTTATTGTAATGTGGTATAATCACAGTGATTGATTTGCATATGTTGAACCATCCTTGCATCCCAGAAATAAATCTCACTTGGTCACGGTGTATGTTCTTTCAATGTGCTGTTGAATTTAGTTTGTAGTATTTCTTAAGAATTTTTGCATCTTTGTTCATCAAGGCGTATATGTTCATGGTTCATTGCTGCATTACTAGTAGAATGACTAACACAGTAAACAGATACAAATATGAATGAAAGAACAAATGAGGCAAGCTTGCATTTTTCTCTGACTCAATAGCAAAGTGTTGTCCAACTTACACATAGAAATATTGGGTTTCTGGAATGTGAGTCACTCATATGCCCAGTAATTACAGTCAGGTTTTATTTAAACTTTGTGAGAACAAACTCAGAGATGAGCTCGTCTGACCTGTGATGCCTGCCTATAGATTCTATCTCTAGTTTGTCAGAAAACTTCCTAGGTGCAAAAACAAGCAACAGTGCATTTCCACCTTCAATACAGTTAATGCATCCGTCCCTTATTCTATAGACAGAAGGCATTCACAAAGGGAACTCTGGCTAGCAGGAAAAATGTAGGACAAAGACATTCTGGAAACAAGAACTAGCATTATTTAACCAACACTGCAGAAAGGAATCCACGCTGGGTCTGGGTGAGAGTAGCAATCTGATCCCAGAAAGAGACTGCTCCTTGATGGGGACTGTCACAGTCCTCAACTTGCCTTGGGTGAACCCTTCTCTACACCTCTGTACCTTTCTTAGTTTTGATTGATGTGTCATGAAACACATAATGATTCCCTTTCACTTAATAATGGTAACTGGGTTGCCTTATAGAGCAGTGGTCCCCAAACTTTTTGGCACCAGGGACTGTTTTCATGGAAGATAATTTTTACACAAACTAGGGATTGAGGGGATGGTTTTAGGATGATTCAAGAGCATAACATTTATTGTGCACTTTATTTCTATTATTATTACATTGTAATATATAATCAAATAATTATACAACTGACCATAGGTTGGAGACCCCTACTATAGAGGACATCAGAGTATTAGTTACTAAAACCCATACCAAAACTCTTCTGCCTGACATTTCCCTGATTCTTAGTTCTCTTCTTATCACTTTGTTATATTTTTATTATCATATTATTCTCCCATATCATATTTAATGTATACTAAAATAATAATTGTATATATCATATATTGATTAATTTCTGTCTGGTCAAAAGTTAAATAACTAAGTTCCTTTTGTTAGATTTTAATAACTATGATATTCAAAGCAGGAAAAACAGCAGTAGCTACATCTGTTTCCCCCAGTGAAGAATTAAGGTAATTATGATCAAGAGATGCCTAACCCAAACTATGATAGTGCTAGAGAAAGTATTTTTTAAAATATGCCACACTGCTCATCCAAAAAAGAAAAAAATATATAATATACTCCTCTCTATGTACCAGAATGGAACAGAAATGCACAGGTACACACAGCAACACAGTACCAACATTTTGCTTTCCAACTTCTCTTGGAGCTTCCCAGTAATCACAGACCACATTTTTTACCAAAAGTTTCACTACTATGATACTCAAATTATCATCTTTCCAGTCTTCCTTGCCATTTGCTGCTCAGACCTCAATAAACAAATTTCAGCTTTCTGCTATGGCAGCACCCCATTTCTAGGGATGACTTTCTGTATACATCACGACAGACTAATTTATGCTGCAGTAGCAAACAATCCCTAAATCTCAGTGGCTCAGCACTGCAAAGGATTATAAGGATTATTTTTCACTCATACTACATGTCTGCTGTGTGGTTAAGGATGCTTGGTTTATACTGGTCTTTCAGGGAACTTGAATGACGAGGGCTCTAGCTAGACACAAGCTCCCACAATTGCTATGGAGGAAAGAGCTCCTTTCGGTGCTTCTCATTGAGTATTAAATACTTCCACCTAGACGAGGCACATCACTTGTGTTCACATTTCTATTGGTCACAGCAAGTCATGTAATCAGAGGGGGAAGAAAGTGGAATCCTCTCATGCAGCTGGAAGGTGAAGAACTGGAGTATTTGTGAGACCTTAATGAACACCAGATCTCTCAATCCCTTCCCCTGGCTACTCCTCTACTAATCAAGGAAGACCATATTTCCATATAGGAAGGAAGGAAGGAAGGAAAGAAAGAAGCTAAGTTTCTGGGAAATATCATCCCAAGATGCTTCTCATCAAAAGCATAGAAATTATGTCTCTAGGGTGTAAACAAAACAGGGAGATAGGATCTAACATGGACATCACATTACATGAATATCATAGCACTTGTTTTTTCTGTATCTGTTCTTTTGCTTCAGATACAAATCCATGAAAATAGTTGTTGGTAGCCCCTGTGAAGAGCATAAAGCATTTGCATAGGATTTAGATTCTTATATCCTTATTCTTTGTAATAATCAAAAAGGCTAGGAAAAGGGATTTGGATAGATCTATGAACATTCCTCCCTTTCCCATTTAGTATTTTCAAATACAGCCATAATTTTATCTCTTCCACAATATGAAAGCCCAGTTGCTACAGCAGCCTCATCTTTGCTCAATTATGGAAAGAAATAGGAATCATTTTCTTCAATGTAGAGACACCCATCACTAAGAGTCAGGGAAGAACTCAGCCACACAGTTGGCAAACAATACAGTTTCCGACAGGCGTTTGTGAGTTAAAGCAACCACAAGTAGATAAGAGGTACGTTTACTAGAACAAAATTGCATGTTGTACTGTTCAAACTGTGGCATATAATCACACTGAGACTTATGAAAGATTTCCTTTGCAAAAGTTCTTCTCCACCATGCATTTTCACACTAATCTTTCCTTAACTAGAGCAAAATCAAAAGAAAACACCCCTTATTGGGTGGGTGACACATAATATGTAAATACTGTCTTTTATTTAATGTAAAACCTTGCCAAAGATTTCTGTATTTTATCTCCTAGGGCTAAAAATAATACAAAAAATCACAAAATGTCTTTAATACTTGCTAAATCCCTTTTATGTGGGAAAAAAAAAGTATGAGCAAAAAGGAAGATTTCTTTGCTTCCCACATAATTTCCATATTCAACTTTTTGTATCAGGTTTTCCTTTTTTAAAACTGTGAATACTGTTGTCAAGATAATCTAGCTAAATAGAAATGGATAAAGTAGAAAAAAAATATTTTTAAAGTAGCATTTAGATTTTTTGTCAGTTACTTTATGCCTTCTGTGTGTGAAATACTACTTTTAATATGTAACAGTCAAAAACCATCTCTTAAATGTCTTATCTAATTATTAATAATTTTACAGAAACAATGATTATAAGTGTGAACTTTAGTTTGCTCTCCATTTCACAATATTATCCATTTGTCAGTGTCTAACTAAATTATTATTTTTATAACATTTAAGCTATGCTTTAGATTACCCACTGGGGCTATGTTATCACATATACTAAAAATAAGCCCATTTGTAGAAAACAGAGTGGTACTATATATAACTGAGCAATAATGTTCAAGAAAAAATTTACTAAGATGCTTCAGGAAAAATCTAGCATGGATTCATCTCCTTTGAAGCAATTGTGATTGAGAGTAACTAATGACAACAATCACTGGGCCTTCGGATTACTGTATGTATGGCCCACCTTATAATATATGTGTGACCTTGATAACTGGCCGAGAACAGTCGTCAATGGGCTGCCTTTGAAGATACACTAATACAAAATATGTGTAAACATAGTAAATAGATATTGTTTTAAGAGGTCCATAAATACTTTTGATGCAAGAGTCTATCTCCTTTCAAATTATAATTCTTAAAACACCTGCAGAGAATTTTGTAGGACATGGGGCTCCCCAGAATTTTATGTTCTTATTTAGCACCACTACCTAAAGAAGAATTAATGACAATCGCTTAGAATTTTTCACACTGATGTATCCTTTATTCTTCTAAAGGCAATCCAGTGTAATGATTAAAAACTAGGCCTTTGAGATCAGAGACCTATGCCTATAATAATGGCACCTACCTTATAGGGTTGTCATGATTAAATGAGGAAATACATAAAACATAAAGTCCTTAGCCTGGAGCAAAACATATCCTCAATAAATATTTGCTATGATTATTAAATTGCATATTACTCAAACAATCTATTAATATATGGGAGCTTATAAACAGGGAAACATGTGAAGGCTAACCAGCACCATAAAAATAGGCCACACTAGACTCATGGACTCAAGGTGTGAATAAACATCTAAAAAATCAAATTAGTTTTCACAACATTATTGAAAATTTCACTTTT
Organism: Eulemur rufifrons; assembly: GCF_041146395.1. Lineage (NCBI taxonomy): Eukaryota > Metazoa > Chordata > Mammalia > Primates > Lemuridae > Eulemur > Eulemur rufifrons. The sequence goes on along the minus strand of NC_090998.1, from coordinate 34,533,003 downwards.
GTTTATTTTCTGAGATTTGGGTTCAAAATGTCTTATATCTCTAGCAACATTTAATGACAGTGCCAAAACACGAAAGATAACATGGAATGTTATTTTCCCCAAATACTTAGTTACTATGATTTTTGTAGTTTTTGCATTAAAAAAATCAACCTCCAGAATTAAATCTAAGAATAAACAGATTTTTTTTTTCATTTCAAAAGGAAGGTATATAGGGGGGAATTTACCAGCACAAGGTGCCATCAATTATTCTCCCCTTATGTGTGGGGGGTGTGTTTCAAGACCCCTAGTGGGTGTCTGATATCATGGATAGTACCGAATCCTATATATACTTCTCACGCATTTCTTTTTCCTTCTTCACTATTTCACAGAAAGAAGATTTGTTCTTACTGTAGATCTTAGCAACCTCAGAATACACTTTTTTTTTTCTTTCCTTATCAAATTGAGAACTTTCACCTTTTCACTTAAAGGAAGCACCACTGCTTCTCTTTGGCAGATCTGAACCGCCAGCATCATTGCTGTCGCACTTTGGGGCCATTATTAGATGAAATAAGGGTTACTTGAACGTAAGCACCGGGGTACCCTGACAGTTGATCTGATAACTGAGATAGCTACTAAGTGACTAAGGGGCACATAGTGTAGACAGCGTGGACATGCCAGACAAAGGGAAGGTTTGTATCCAGGAAGGCACAAGATTTCACCACGCTACTCAGAACAGCGCACAATTTAAAACTTATATATTGTTTATTTCTGGAATTTTCCATTTACTATTTTTGGACTCTGGTTGATCTGAGGGTAACTGAAACCATGGAAAGCAAAACCGTGGATAAGGGAGGGAGGATGACTGCACAACATTTCTTTTTTTTTTTTTTTTATTCCTGAAACAGAGTCTCACTCTGTTGCCCAGGTTAGAGTGCCGTGGCGTCAGCCTAGCTCACAGCAACCTCAAACTCCTGGGCTCAAGCAATCCTCCTGCCTCAGCCTCCCGAGTAGCTGGGACTACAGGCATGCACCACCATGCCCGGCTAATTTTTTCTCTCTCTATATTTTTAGCTGTCCATATACTTTCTTTCTATTTTTAGTAGAGACGGGGTCTCGCTCTTGCTCAGGCTGGTCTCAAACTCCTGAGCTCAAACAATCCGCCTGTCTCGGCCTCCCAGAGTGCTAGGATTACAGGCGTGAGGCACCACACCTGGCCCACAACATTTCTGAGTGTTGGTGTACACAACTTTTCACATATCAGGACGAATAACTGTGCTTGGGGAGCACCCACAGCTGGGTGAAAGCGCCCTTCTTTCTGTCTCTCAATTCCTATCTTTCTGTTTATTACTTGTTCAAATACACATAAATAGTGGTGACTCCACAAAAAACAAAGTTCTATAAGATATGGATTGTTTTTAATTGCAATTCTTGAGTGGAAAGCTAAAGGAAACTACATAAAGAAGAAACTCCAATGAGCCAGATATAATTTCTAAAGAGGTTCCTTCTCTGTATCATTTCTTCAGAGCAAAATCATACCCTGTCCCATATATTAGACAATTGCATATTTGCAGGAGACAGTTTCGTATGTCAGATTTTATGATGAAAATTACAACTTATTTTTGCTGAGTCAAAAACTTACTTACCTTTGATCAAATCTTAAGTGTATCACTATATTAGCAAAACTTCTCTTTTATAAATGTGAATATGCAACAATATGTAAGCAGAAATTAATTCATAAAATTATTAGGATAATGGTTTTAATGGAGCATAGTAGCCATTAAAATGTCTCTCTAGATAGAATTCTAAATATATAAGAAAAATTATATCCAACTCAAGTCCTTTAGTGAATGAGGCAAGGCAGAAATAAATATATGAAACAATTACCTACCAGAATAAAATGATCCTAACATTTCCTTTCTTCCAGAAAGCTCTTGCAGATTTTCCCCAATCAGGATAGGGCTTGTCCTGAAGCATCATATCAGTGACCTGAAACAATAAAACAAATTTATTTAACACTTTCAGAAATCTTAAATTCAAATTTAATGTAAACCTACAATTTACATTCCACTGAGAACAGAATATGTACATATTTTAACATAATATATGCAGAGACAAAAATTAGGACATATTTCATACAATTAAAAACTTTAATGGTTTATTTGACTTTATACTGAATGAGCACATTTAAGGGCATTCAACATGTTTAATATTGAGACTGCTTTTTAAAATATCAACTAAGATTACGTTATATAAGAAGGTACTTTTGAATATTAACATGTCTATGGAAACAAAACATATATAGTAAATAAAATACCATATTCTTTTATCTCAATTGAAAACTCCAAAATCCAAATATTTCCTGATGTGTCTAGATTTTTAGCTGTATCGTTAGTCAAAATATTATCTTCTCTTTTTCCCTTCGTTTTTGACTTCAACTGTATACATGATGCAGTACTTATATCCAGTTTTATGGCATATTTATTCCAATTAGCTAGCATTCTCCTGCCTACAATTCTATGCCTCCTTCCAAAAATGTTCTTCCTTTTTTATTCACATGCACAGATTCTGCCCATCTTCGGAGGCCTAAGCAAAGTCATGTTACGATTAGGTGATTTCACTTTTCTTCCCAATTTACAGAGAACCCGTGGTTCTTAATCCATCCTTCTCATGTCATGTGTCACTTTCCACTTTATATTTTACTTACTCACATACACCTTTTTCTCTCTCCACTAAGCTTTAAAATTCTTGAAGGTGAAGATTTACCTTTGTATCCCTTCTAATGATCATGAATCTTTTACATAATAGACCAAAATATTTGTTCAAAGAAGAAATGACAAAATTAATTAGGGTATAAATGCTTGTTTTTAAAGACCCATTAACAAAGTAAATTGCTCATTAGCTATATCACATTTAGTGGTTTCAGCAAATGTCCAAAGCTTTATAAACAGGTAACTTAATGATAATAAAGGCATTTACAAAATCTGGGAAAAGTGGGGAATTAATTTCCTTCTTTTCCTAAAAAAAGGAAAATATATTTGTGTAGATGTGTGTACACACACTCACACACACACACACACACACACTTTTTTCCTTTTTCCAGAAAATTTACCTTCCCTTAAAGGGAAGAGAACTCTATTCCATTCATTATGATTTTAATTAATAATGTTCAAGTACAAATAAATTATACAGACTCAAAATTAAGAAAACTTATATGGGCTGTAGTTTATAACATTGAATAAGAAAGAATTTTCATTGCCCATTAAAATGTATTTTTCTCTTGCCCTTAAAGCAAGAGAAGTTGCATTTAAGTGTAACTTCCAATAATGACCTTGAAGTGGGTGAGATTTAATCTTTTATGATGAAAGATGCCCCCCCTCAGTAGGGAGTCCTTCTGTCTCAGTGACCCCTTCAATAGTACTGGACTTTCTGTGGAAGGCACAATAATTCTCAAGCAAGCCTGTCTGTGGTGACACACGGCACCCAAGAAATGATCTTTAGAAACATTCACTGGCGTGCCAATGCTTCACACGCTCACTTAAGTTATGCGATTGGAATGGTGGGTAAGGATCTCAGTCTCCAGGAAAGATACGATCTTAAAGATATGATCTTGTTTATATTCTTTTTCAATAACATTTTCTAACAGTAGAGTTCCCAAGATTCTCTTGGTTGATGAGAACCAAAGTTATACCACTTCCCTTCACTGAGTAACACTGCAGATTTATGTCAGCTCTAACATAGGTCTACAATAATTTTAAGTGGTGTGGCTTCACTGTTCAATCTAAAAAGATTCAAAACTCATAAATCCTTTTAATACAAACCTTCAGTTAATTTCTTTAAACTGTCAATCACTTTATAAATGTGAATGCAACTAACACTAAGAATTTAAAAAGGAAAAGCACTTGTTTTACTTATTTTTAAAAGGAAACTAGTTCATTGATGATTTTCTGATCTATTTGTTTTCCTTCTGATCCTTTAAAATTACAGGATTTTATTTTCTCACTCAGACTAATGCCCATGGATTGTATTTTCCATCAAAAATGATTCATGATATTTATCAAGATGAACAAAGGGAACACAATGGAATAAAAATTAACCATGAATCAAGCGAATTACATTGTGAATAAAGGTGAAAGTAGATAAATTTAAATCCCATATATTCTTGGGCTTAAAAAGAGTTTTATATCATAACTTCCCTGAAGGAAAGAATTATACTTTTTCTAAATACAACAATTTCAGCCACTGTTCCTTCATAACCTCCTTGAATAACAATTCTTGTGTCAAACATTTTAACAAAACCTCAAGGTTATGTAAATAAATATTTCATGTTTCACCAGATTTTTAAAAGATTTAATTAATTCTCTTCAGCAATATTTATCCTGTTGCAGAAAGAGTCTGCATGGTAATAAATATTTCTAGGGAACAGAATGATTACTGGGTGGGTTTTATTCAATTTTCATTGTTTTCTTCAGGGCACTTTCTGGGAAATACTTATTATATTTTCTAGAAGGAGGCAATCTGCTGCTGTATGACCAATTATTACAGCAGCATGTTTTTTAAAAAATGACATTCAAGGATAAAAGATTTTCTCAGGAAAATGGCAAGATGAGGCAGAAAGCATTCTTTCTGATGTCAGGCAGCTGATCTTTGTCACCTCCAGCTCCAACTCTTTTTATTTTAAGTCCTATCATGAGATCAATGTCGGGTCACTTGCAGCTAAATTGGCAGAAGCAGGGACCGTCATTAAAGGGATGCATTCAATAAAGAAAAATCCAATTACTTTCTGCATTAGAGAAAAATTCATTCCTGGTGTTGGTCAAGGACAGTCTTTGTGGGAAAACATGCAGGAAAGAGAGACAGAAGACGATGCAAAAAGATTGCCATGTAGCATAAATACAGTCTAAACCTGTTGATGCTTCTCCCACAGGAAGACATTAGAATTTGAAACTGCAGGTCTTTCTTTCTAAGGTGTGAAAAATTTGTTTAACTCTTTGAGTCTCACAGTTCTTCCCCTTTCCTGTCTACGAGGTCTCTGCACAAAACTCAGACCCCATTATGTCATTTATCACATCATGCCTTGTTGGATAGTCTTTCTCAGTAGAATACAAACTATTCCAGGGCATGGGTGCTGTGCAATCTGAGCAAGAACATGCATTTTGAGGTTTAAAAGTCAGTAAATGATTGTAAAAGCCATTTATCTCTACAGGAATCTAGGTGAAATCTTTGCTCCTCTGAGTTGAGCCTATATGATGCTGCAGCAACAATGACAGCATGAAAATAGCAGTGGTGACAGTCGTACTTTACATTTGCCATAGAGCTTCATGGAATGCAAAGCTCTTAGAGACACTTTTCTTACTAATTGTCACAGTAACTTTATAAAATAAGTCATTATTTTCCACCTTTAGCCAATGGAGAAAGAGAAGTCAACTAGGTTAAATAACAGACCAAGGTGATATACCAAATGTACCCTTATGTTCATCGGTTCTGGAACCAGCCTGCCTGGGTCCTAATCCTAGTGTTGTCTCTTACTAGTTTTTGATTTAGGACAAGGTAATTAAGCTCTATGTGCCTCAGTTTCTTATGAATCATCTATGAGAACACAATACATATTTACAGGTATTAATTACTGATGTGTCATTGCTCATATCTTGGTCTTCCATCCAATCACTTTGCTTCATATCAGTAATGCATCGCATAACTGGACTTATAGTTAAAAGGCTTGATAGTCTCATCTCTTCTGTAAAGACAAGACTATCATCTACTAAAATATTAGAAAATGATAAAGATATAATGTACTGTTAAAATACAGTACAGTCTAAAATTGCTGATAAAAACTGAAAGGAAAAGAGATCACTGAAGGCTGCAATAATCTAAAAAGGCTTCATAGAAGATATGTGTTACATAACTGAACATTAAATTGCATCTTGTATCATTCTCTAATTTTGCCACTCCTAACTTCTTAGCCTGATTCTAAGCTATTCACATGCAGATACTGCATATACTATATCTACAGTTGTTTTTGACGTAGTCGTACGCTAAGTATATGACATTAATGTAAAATATTGATTGATTAGGGATACAAGGCCAAAATATAATAACAATAGCCAAGACAGCTTTAGGGGAGAGGCCAAGATGGCAGACTAGAAGCACCCTGCACATGCTGCTCTCACAGAAAGGACTGAAAGTGGAGAGTAGATATTCACCTTTGGATGTATCATCTAGGAGAAAGTATTAGGAATAAACAGAAAGATAATGGGAGGCACCCAAAGTGAAGGAGAGGGAAGTGAGATGACCCACTTGGCAGGACCAGAGGTACTTGGAGAAGGTGCTCATACATGGGGAAGGAACAGAGGATAGACCCTTGGAGCTCCACATTTCCCCCACAGACATTGCAATGGAGCTGCAGCAGAGCCCCTCCACCACAACAGGCCTCTGGTCTGATACAAGGAGCTGACTGGAGACCACAGAGTAGCACTGCTCCAGAGAGAAGTCACAGTGGTGTCCTGCTGCCTTTCCAGTACTGGGTGCTGCAACTCTTGCCATTTTGACGTCCCAGCCCCAGAGTGCTGAACCTACCTGGAGGTCATATCCCCTGCTGCCACCTTGTCATCACCTTTGCTGGGCTGAGGAGAGAGCAGGGAGGCCAGGTGTTGTGCATCTCTACCACCACCAGGGGACCTGGGCAGAGTAGGCACCCATGGCCTCAGCATCATGGCTGCTACTTGGTGGGTCCTGCCCTGCCACAGCTGCCGTGGGACCTGGGTGGAGCATGAGACTGTGGCCCATGGCACCCATTGCTGCTGCCTGAGTAGCACCACCAGCAACGAACCTGGGTGGGCAAACGTCCACACTGCCATGCGCCAACCACCAACTATGTACCTGCTGACTGCCATATGACTGCTGCTCACCAGCAGTGACAACCACAGCGAATATGGAGATGCAGGAGAGCAGTAGGGTTAAAGGCCCATGGTGCGTCTGTCCCTCTTCTGCCTGGTCAATCTTCCAAAGTAGGACCCAAGTTCACCATCCAGGGACCCATCCCTATCTTCACCAAGCAACAGAGTTTCCAGCAGAGAACAGGTGTATCACAAAGCTATCTGTTTTGAGCTGAGAGAAGAGGTACCAGATGAGAAGGAACCGTAAGATCTCTGATAACAGGAAAAAATATGCTGTTTGACACTCTCAAAGAATTGCACTAGTTCTCTAGTAATGGACTCCAACCAAAAGGAAATTGTTGAAATGTCAGATATGGAATTCAGAGTATGGATCACAAGTAAGATCAATAAGATTGATGAGAAACTTGAAAACCAACACAAAGAAGCCAAAAAATTAACTCAGAACATGAATGAAAAATTCACTGAAAGATAATATAAGAAAAAATATAGTAGAAATTCTGGAAATGAAAGAGTGATTTAGGAAATTTCAAAACACAATTAGACAAGGCAGAGGAAAGAATTTCAGAGCTTGGAGATGAAGCTTTCAAATTAACCCAGTCGGTCAAAAATGAAGAAAAGAGAATCAAGAAGAATGAACAATCTCTCTGAGAAATATAGGACTATGTGAAGTGAACAAATATAAGAATCATAGGCATCCCTAAGGGAGAAGAAGAAAAAGCAAAAAGCATAGAAAAGCTATTTGAGGTAATAATAGAAGAAAACTTCCATGGTATTGCTAGAGATTTAAACATCCAGATACAAGAAGGTCATAGAACACCTGGAAGAGTCAAGGAAAATAGGACATTACAAAGGCACAGTCTTCAGTTTGGCCAAAGTTAAAGTGAAGGAGACTATTTCACAAGCTGTGAGATGAAAGAGTCAAGTAATTTACAAAGGAAAACATAAGACTGATGGCAGACTTCTCAGTAGAAACCTGACAAGCCATAAGGGTTTGGGGTCCCATTTTCAGTCTTCTTAAACAGAACAACTGCCAGCCAATAACTCTGTATCCTGAAAAACAAAGTTTCACAAATGAAAAGGGAATAGAGTCTTTCCTAGAGAAGCAAACACTAAAGAAATCTGTTGCCACTAGACCAGCCCTCTGAGAAATGCTTAAAAGGGCTGTATACATGGAACAGAGCAGTCGATACCCACCAGTGGAAAAATACTCAAAGTTAAAACTCACAGCTCTTTTAAAACAGTAACAAAGGGAGAAAATAAAGCAACTAGATAACAATCAACATTATGACCAGAAGAGTATCTCACATATAAATACTAACATTGAATGTAAATAGGAATTCTTTCAGTTTTTCCCCATTCAGTATGATGTTGGCTGTGGGTTTGTCATATATGGCTTTTATCATTTTTAGATAAGCCCCATCTATGCCTATTTTGTTAAGCGTTTTTATCATAAAAGGGTGAAGAATCTTGTCGAATGCTTTTTCTGCATCTATTGAGAGGATCATATGGTCTTTGTTTTTGCTTCTATTTATGTGGTGAATTACATTTATAGATTTGTGTATGTTGAACGATCCCTGCATCTCTGAGATGAAGCCCACTTGGTCATGATGGATTTTTTTTTTTCCATAAGCACCTGAATTCGGTTTGCTAGGATTTTGTTCAGAATTTTTTCATCTATATTCATAAGGGATATTGGTCTGCAGTTTTCTTTGTTCATGTTGTGTCCCTTCCTGGTTTTGGTATCAGGGTGACGTTGGCTTCATAAAACAACATTCCTTCTCAATGTTGTGGAATAATTTCTGCAGGATAGGCACCAGTTCTTCTTTGTAGGTCTGGTAAAATTCGAGTGTCAACCCATGTGGTCCGGGACTTTTCTTTTTAGAAAGGTTTTTTATTGCTGCTTCAATTACAGTACTTGATATTGGTCTGTTCAGGAATTCTATTTCTCCCTGATTGAGCCTAGGAGGCTGTGCATTTCTAAAAATTTGTCTGTTTCCTCCACATTTTCAAGTTTATATAATAGAGGTTTTTATAGTATTCATATGTGATATTTTGTATTTCCATGGTATCAGTTGTAATTTCTCCTTTTTTGTTCCTGATTGAGCTTATTAGAGTCCTTTCTTTTCTGTTTCTGGTTAATCTAGCAAGAGGCATGTCAATTTTGTTTATTTTTTCAAAGAACTAACTTTTTGTTTTACTAATCTTCCTTATAGTTTTTTTAATTATTGATTTCACTTAGTTCTGCTCTGATCTTTGTTATTTCTTTTCTTCTGCTGGGCTCAATGATTTTTCTCAGTACTTCTTGAGAGTTTGTCCACTACTTTGAATCCCTGAGATTTGTTCTATCGCATGAGAACAATGTAGTCCACAACAAAATTGTTTATTTTCTTTATATTAATACTTAGCCAATAATTAGTCTGGGTGTAAAATTAGTGGCTCACATTTTTTTTCTTAAGAAACTAAAGGCATTGCTTTACTGTCTTAACACTGTTGATGCAAAAAAAATCTGAGAAAACTGAACCTGCAATTATTGTTTTTCCATCTTTCCAGGTAAAGTAGTTTTATTGCTTGGATGGATGCCCGAAGTATTCTTGCTATATTTTGAGTGTAATAATTTTGCTAAGTTTATTGATTGCTGTCTGTGATTTTTCTAGGCATGGTTTGCCCTGTCAATCTAAAGATTCAAGTTTTCCTTTATTGTATTAAGTCTTTTTGGAACCTTATCCTTATTTATTACTTTTCCATCATTTTAAGGGACAATTATGCACATGCTGATTTTCTCTATCTTGTATGTCTACACGCCTTTTCAACTTTCAGTTTTGCTCACTTATTTAGGACCCATACTCAGGATTTTGAGGTGTGTTGATTAATGTTTGTGGAAATTCCAATTTGACCTTTATTTTTCCAATTTTCTCTCTCTCCCACATTTCTTTCCTGAGTCTACCATCTCTTGTTTCATCTTATTTGTCTCACACCATTCTCTGAATTCTTGTACCATTACTTTCAAACCTTATTTTATAAAAACAATAACTTCATGAATATTTTTTAATTCATTAGAATATTTTTGATCAGCATTTTCCTCTGATCTCTTGTAACATTTTTCTGGTAGATGGTTCTTCAACTGGTATTGGATTTTCTTATTATTTTCTTCCTGGTCTTATGCTAGATCCTTTGGGATTGATCTGAATAAAGTGAGTTTTTCCTGGATGTATTCTCTGCAAGAGGCTCCTGTTGACAGGCGGCAGGACCCACTCTCAGGCAGCACACCCCGTCCCCATTGCTCCAGGCCTTTTGGTGTGTGCCACTATTGGGCAAACTGTCCTTTGCCAACTTTGCCTTTCATCAGTAATCAGCATGTCTCCTCTTTGCATTGTTTTGAAACTTAATTGATTGTCCCTGCATTTGGCAATCCTCCAGTACAAATTGTGCTTTAGAGTTAGAGAAGTTACTTAGTCTAACTTAAGATAAAGTTAGCATCTTTGATTCTTGTTCTCTGCATTCTTTTGGCTGATTGCCAAAACCTCCATATTGTAAAACAAAAATTCTGTATTGCTATTTAAGGTGATCACTAAGAGGTTTATTTACAATGACACATATTTTTGGCATTTGGGGGTTAAACCACCAAAAATAATTACTATACCTTTGACAGGCTTGTTTCCTTTTTTTAACAGTAGCATCATATGATCTAAATAACATTCAAAGCCAAGTTTTAATTAACAACATTTTTGATTAATGCCTTTCCCAAATACAATTTTGTTCAAAATAAAATAATTTAGGGTAATATGAGATTTTGTAAGAATTTCAGCATAAGACAGTTTCAGCTTGAGAGATGATTGTGAAGAAAGTCTTTGTTTTATATTCAGCATATGGGGTAATCTTAAACATTTAGTTAGTTTATCTGACTACCTCAATTTATGACATAAATGAAACATGAAAAGTATTTATCAAATGGAATACTGAGTATTCTGTAATAGCACTTAGTAGGCAGAGTTTTCATCTCTTCTCTTAAAGATAATAGTAATAATGCTGGCCCAATTTGGTGGTGTCTCCCGTCTCATGAAAACTGCAGCAACATATACCACCACTAACATGATTTTCATAGATTTCTGTAATTATCTTTTAAATGCTTGGATAAAGGGCCTGGTATAATTTTTGTCATAGCCAATATATTTTTTAGTTTCTTGTCCACCTAAGAAACTTAATTGAGATAATTAGGGCAGTATTGCCCCATCACTAAAATATTCTTTTCCTGTTTTGGTTGATGTCACTTTTATCGAGATTTAATTGAGGCTGTGGTCATATACAGGCACATATCAACTGCAGAAAAATTCTTTGGATGGAATTATAAGCAAGTATTTGGCACTTACTAAGCATGCATAGGCAATCAATGCCAAGCTTTCAATATCAAGGGAATTTATATTTTGGCGTGTGCTTTCATGCTCCTGAATGGTGTTTTATTCAGAGACAAGATTAGAAGTTACTGAATTTCCTTTAATTTGTAAAAGCAGACAATGTTTGAGGACTTTTGCTGCTCAGGGAATATGGTTCAGGATATATTGACTTACCATTAGCCAAGCCAACATCCAAATGAGAGCACCTTCACATACTCAGGCCAAGAGGAAAGGCTGCTTATCATTAGGAATAACATGAGCACTGATGATGAGTTATGAGCCATTGGTCATAAATCAGGAAATGTCAGAACTTAACTGCAGAGGAGGAGAGGTGGGCAGCAGGGCTCCAGTATTTCTTCAAATTATTCATTTTACTCCCTGCTCCTAAGCATATTGATATGAAGTCCTTCTTTACACAGCAGTCATATATTTCAAAATTCCTCCCAACATCATTGTAACTGTAGCATGAAGACTGAATCCATTTTGTTTTTTATATTGACTACTTACAACTTTTAAGCCTCACCCCTCCTTCTTCCCCTCGGCCCCACACTTAGGAAAGCTGATAAGAAAACTCTGTTGCTTCTTCCTTTGGCACCAGCAGGAAGTTCAAACCATCTATGGGAACTCTCACCCTGGCTTCACCCCATAAACACTCCTAGCCAGTTTCCTTTCGTGGCTCTCAAGCCATTTTCAGACCTGCTTGGGAGCCATCATGCTCTTTTCTCTCCAGAAAGCCTCACTATGTGAGACATAAATCTTTGTATACCCTCTTTTAGCGTCAGTCTGACATTATCAGTCTCAACACCTGAATGAATTTCGAGTGTGGGTCTGTATGAAGTGGTAGAAAGAATAACAAACTCAACATCATCATGACAAGTAGAAAGTTTCTTATGACTTTTTAAAATCATTTATTATATGAAATCCTAACTTTTCTTTGGGAATCAGGCTGTACAAGCATCCTTATGTGGTGGCCCTGCTTTGTGGGTAACTTTGCATCCATTGTAACATAACATTATTTTCTTATGCACCCACTTAGATCACTCTAAGATAGAAACAAAGTCTAAATTGCATTGACCCTAGGGAAATATTGTACTGTACAGGTCAATGCACATAGTTTTTCCCCCCTTTTTGCTGTCCTTCCCACCCCCACCACACACATCACAGCACATATACAGATACACATATATGACCAGTCTTACACAACAGTAATTCCAGCTGAGATAAAGACTGACCAAGGTCTAACCAGAAAAGATTATGTGTACTCATTGAGAAACATTAGCTGAGTATACAATTAAGTAAATGGAAACCATGGATGAAAGTCTTCTAAATCACCTAGCAAAGCCTTGAATAAATTGCTATAAAAAGTATCTGAAAATCACTGGCAAACGTCTACTGGTGAATGTTAACCCTAGAATATATTCTACAGCTTTTTAGAAGCACAACCAGGATTTCATAATGCATGAATATTAATGCACCTGCTTATTATCTCCAATAATAGACTATACTACTTTTGTGATGTATTGCACCTTATTGCTGGATCCCTACTGATTTACAATGAGTCATGAACTGTTTTATTATTAAGTAAGGAAATTGGGCATGGCTCAGAATATAGAAGCATTTAGAGAAAGACACCTGAATCACCTGAATACAGAAATATACACAATCAAAAAGTACCTTCCCAGGCAAGGTCTGAAGACTTTCAAAAAGTATGTTAACAAATACAAAATAAACATGATGTGCCCCAGTACAATGTGCTTTCCTACACTGTTGAATTATAATTTAGAATGAATGGAAACAATGAGAATGACTAATGGTTTTGCTGAGCAAGAAGCCAGAAGAAAAAAAAATACTTACCCCATCTTCTGACATGCTATTCTTTATGGGTGGTTAAATTATCAAACAACATTCGTCCAATATTACATGGTTGATTATTTTTGTTTATTGCTTGAAAGAATGAGTAACTTTTAGTATGTATACCTACGCTGTTTTGTTAACATAGATAACATTGTTACTAGAGAAATTAATTATACAAAATATACCATAAAATGATGGCTTTGTAACTGTATATATGAACAGAGGGCTAATAGGAAGAAAAATAAAGGATGTTTTCAGAAATGTGATCATAAGAACCATTATTCCCTAATGAGCCCTTGGAACACAAACAGAGGAAACATCTTCCCAAAGGGAAAATCAATCTCATTTTAAGGATTTCCAGCAACACAGTTTTCTAAATGAAATGCCTACTATATGCTAGCCTTAATGATGCAGCCAAGCAAGTTGGCTCAGTCTCCCAGGCCCAGCACCAGTAGGTAGCCTGCCATACTGCTTGTATAATATTGTGTACCAAAATAGTTTGGCCAACTCTATGGGGCTGTAGGCCCTTTAAACAAATCCAAAGCTGTAGACCAATGTAGGGAAAAGAAGTTCAATTGACTCGATGCTCTTAATATTAGTAAATGGCAAGTCCAAGAAAAGACTAATAAATCAACCATCTGACATAACCATAGCCATTTTCAGAATTTGAGAGACTGTAAATAAAGGCAACTATCAAGTAACAAGCCTTGTGAGTTTAAGCAAACACTATCTCTATGTTCTATTGTTGCCTGAAAACCGACATAACACTATAGGCTGAGTGCTTGAGTGACATTCATAATAGCACGCTTAGCAATTCAAAAGCAATAACCTAAATGTGTATCTTTGTGAAAAGAAATCCTACTTAGCATTCAGTGTCTAAAAATATAGCCAAATATTTTCATTTCAAATAAAAATGAAATATTAGCTTTAGGGCATATTTTTAAAATTACTCTTAGTAAAAGTGCTTTAATTATACCCGCTCCTTCTCTGTGGTTTTGTTAATATATCAGTTGTAGCCACATATCCCGGATGTTTTCATTTTTTGAGATTTATCTACATTGAAGCATATAGTTATCTTCAATCTCTGCAGCATCTCTACTGATAATTTATTTTTCATTTTTCACATGGTTTATTTGTACCTTTTTTCTTTTAATCTTAATCTTATAAATATTGGTCAATTTTTTTAGCCTTTCAAAAAGCAATTTTTGGATATTTTAATTTTATCTGGGGTACCTTTATTTTTATTATATTAATTTCTGCTCTTATCTTTATTTCCTTCCTACTATGTTTTTTGACTGATTCTCCTGTTTGTTTGTTTTTTTCTAAGTTCTTAATGCTAAATGCTTACCTATTGATTTTCAGTATTTTCTCTTTTCTACTATAAGGACTATGATAGTAGATTTGTCAATTATCAAATTCTGTCAATTTATTCTTTATAAATTTTGAAAGTATGTTATAGGGTACATATAAGTTTAAATCTGTATACCTTCATTATGTGGTAGCCCTCTTTAATCTTAAAAAATGCTTTGTGTCTCCCCAAAAATCTACTTTGCTAGGTATCAATATAACCACATCAACTTTGTTTTACATAGTATTTTCCTAATATATGTTTTCCGATCTTTTACTTTCAAATTTTCTATTGTTTTAGGCATGACTCTGAGAATAGCATATGCTAGGCAGAATTCTGAGTGTGACCTCCAATGATTATCAGGTAGGCCTCATTTAATCAATCACATGAGCCTTCAAAAGCAGAAGTCAGATATTTGATGCTTCAGAGGGATTCAATGCAAGGGACATTCTTTGCTGACATAGAAGAAACCATTTGAAAGGACCTGGGTTGCAAGGGCTAGCAGTCAGCAAGGAAATGGGGACCCCAGCTCTACAATTAAAAGGAACTGAATTCAGCCAACACAGTGGAGCCTACACAGACTTTCAACCTACCAAAGTGTGAGCTAACAAATGCATCTTGTTTTATGTCATTAAGTTTGTGGTAACTTGTTATGCAGCAATAGAAGAATATACAATACATAGACAAAAATGTCTTACGCTAATCTGACAATCTTTGTTCTTTAAGAGAAAAGTTACATTAACTGTGTTTACTAACAGTTTATTTTTACCACTTAATCTTTTTTTTTTTTTTTTTTTTTTGAGACAGAGTCTCACTCTGTTGCCCAGGCTAGAGTGAGTGCCGTGGCGTCAGCCTAGCTCACAGCAACCTCAAACTCCTGGGCTCAAGCGATCCTACTGCCTCAGCCTCCCGAGTAGCTGGGACTACAGGCATGCGCCACCATGCCCGGCTAATTTTTTCTATATATATATTTTTAGCTGTCCATATAATTTCTTTCTATTTTTAGTAGAGGTGGGGTCTCGCTCTTGCTCAGGCTGGTCTCGAACTCCTGAGCTCAAACGATCCGCCCACCTCGGCCTCCCAGAGTGCTAGGATTACAGGCGTGAGCCACCGCGCCCGGCCTTTACCACTTAATCTTATATCCTCTATTGCTAAAAATTTTCTTTTTTCCTTAAATTTTGTCTTCCTTTAGGTTGAGTTTTTATTTGCATTTCATTTCTTTTTTTCCCCTATATCGGTTTGAATGTTATATATTTTTTTATTTCTATTCATTCAGAAGTTTCCCTAGGAATGTCACTATGTGTACTTCATTTAGCAAAATCTAGTTAATCAATATCACCACTCTACTCCCCCAAATTCAAAAAACTTATAATGATCGAACTCAACCCCTTCCCAACTTATATGCAACTTTTTCCAGAATTTCAGTTTCATCTGGATTTCATTAACATTTGCTTATTTTTTAAAAATAAGTCATTATGGCAGCTGTTTAATATAGTAAGTTTGCTTATATTTAAAAACATTAAATATATTTTATTCACAAATCCCTTCTTGCATCTCAGATTGCTGTTTTAAGATTATTTTTCTTTTATCTTAATCATAATGTTGCCTTGAAAAGTTTCCTCAGTGAGAGTCTAAAGAAACTTTAGAGACAAAGTTTCCTTCTATTTTTCCTGAAAGTGTCTACTTGGCTCTTGTCCTAGCAAAAGAGTGTTTATGGGGTATACTATTCTAAAATACATTTCTTTTAGCACATGGAAGATGCTATTCTCCTGGTCTCCACTGTTGCTAGTTAGAAATCAAGTGTCATCTCTTTACTGGTAATGTTTTGTTCTCTTCATACTTTTATTGTTACTTTTCCTTTGATGATATGTAGTTTTATTCTCATATATCTGGGCATGGAATTTTTTGCCTGTTTTGAATTTGTTGATTCCCAAATCTAAAGATTCATGCATTTCAACAATTAGGAAAAATTCTAAGTCTTTTTTTCCCCCTTCAAATATTTCTTCTTCCCCATTTTCTCTATTTTCACCTTCTGGAACTTTGATTAGATGCACACTAGAACTTCTCACTTCCTATCTCTTACCTTCTTTTAGATATTTTCCATTTCTCTTTATATCATTCTGGAAAAATATATTTCAGATGTATTCAGATATATTTTATGCTTCACTAATTCTCTTTGTCTATTATGTTCTTTAACTCAACAATTGAAATTTTCATTTCAATCATTTAAGATTTTTATTCCTAAAAGTTCTTGGAGTCATTTTCAAATGACTCAGTCTTTTATTCCTTATTAGTATTTTCAATTCCCTCTTCATTTATTGGCATATAGTATTTTAATATATTATTTTGTGTCCTATATAGATGACTCTAATAACTGAAATCTTTGTGGGTCTGAGTCTACTGGTTGTATTCACTGCTGTTTCCCATGACACTTTTTTCCTTGTGTATTTTGTAACCTTTGGTTGCACAGTCATGTTTACCAGCACTTTATTTGTGGAGATATTAATTTATTTAAGGACTGATTTGTTAACATGCTCCCTCAGATATAATTTATGGTTGGCTCTGCTTAAGGGCCTAAGAAAACAACATGGGATCACTTTAAAGTAAATTCTTAACATGGAGTTCTTTAAACTTGTATGTAGTGAGATTTTGGGCTATCTTCCCACTTGAGGAACAGCTTATGCTTATAAATTTTCAGGGGAGACGTCATTTTTTCCTCTCTGTAGGACCTATGACAAGACAACTAAGTTTCCAAGGTGCCTTCCTATTTAAGGCAATTTTTTTCATTCAACATTTTCACTGACAGTGCAGCATTTCAGGGGTCCTGGCCTTACATTGGCCATTTCTGATTTGACAACATACTTTGGGCCCTCAGGTTTTGTTGCTTTTCCCTCACGTGAGTGTAAAAACAAGAGCTCTAAGTCACTAGTGATTGGCAGATGTCTACAGGCCAGTCACTGTTCTACTCCTTACCTATCTGGGTTTGAGTCACACTTTAGTTTTGGTCTCCAAAGATATCCTTTAGATTCCAAAAAAAAAAAAAAACCATTGTTTTTAAAAGATTGCTGGTTTTATTATCTATTTGTTTGATTTAAAAAAAAATTATACAGCCAGGGCGTTTAGTGTTGGGAGGTTATTGCTGTTGCTTTTTCCTAGTTATCTAGGCCACCGTATTCCTGGGAACAGCTCAATTCTTCCACACTCTTCCTCTCGTCCTCATTGTAGCATTGTATAGAATGAGGTGTTTTAACAAAGAATTTCAGTTTTTACCATTAATCCTAGAAATATATAATTAATGTCTAGAAAGAATTAATTCTAAAGAGAATAAACATATGCAATAATTTTCAAAGGTGCACAGCCAAATAAATCCCATAGATTCTCTGTTTTGTTTCGAAGTCTGGTTACACTTGAGCAATGCCTCCCCTCCCTACACATACCTCACTTCTACCTTTAATTTCTCTGAAGCAGGGAAGGCTAATCAAGTTTTCACTTTGTAACTTTCGGTACCTAACACATGTTTATTGAAAACCAATTAACATGTATTTTCTTCATGATCTAGGCATTACTATGCTTCCAGTTTTATAGAACAGGAACATGCAACCACACAGCTTGGAGAGGCTTGATAGCTGGTCCAAGATCACAGTGGGGCAGAGCCAGTATGCAGACTAAATGTGGTCATGCCTGACTCCAATGTCCAAGCTCTTAGCCAAGGCACTGTTAAATATATATGTGTCTACTTCATTAATATTAACAATTTTTAATGAAGTAACTATTTGCAAAGTAATCATTTATTTTCTATTTTCAGCAATATCTTGTGAAAACATATTTTATTCACTCAATACATTCAACCAATACTTGACCTACATTATATACACAATAATTTTCAAAGCACTCTTGGAACATTAGTTCATTTGTAGTCCCAACCATTCGGTGTCACACAAGTGTGACAATCTTCATTTCATAAATGGTGAAGCAGACCCAGACAAGTTTCATGATTTGCACAGAGCGATTTAGCACTGCAGCCAAACTAAACCATAATATTCTTAATCCTTTTCCTTCACTTATACTTGTATTTGGAAAATGGCAATTCCCTTATGCAAAGACTGAAAACAGTGGGCATCCAGTAGGTCCTGAACAACAGTGCAGTCAGAGTGGGAAGCAGGCTGTTAAGCCTCCCGTGCAGAGGACGTCGGGTGCTGTAAGTGGCCGGCTGGCTCTGCTGCTAAACCCCACTGACGGAGAGGGAATGAGGGCTGCAAGAGACCGTGCTGCACCCTTCATCCCAAACCCACTTCCCACATGACTAGTACACACCGCTAAGGTTGAGTATATGTGACTAGAGGAAAGTTCATAAAAATGAGTGTAATATCTGTAATGAATGTGAAAAATTATGAAGAAAGGTTTTGGCATCATAATTTTATGTAAATCCTACTCTTATATATTAATCTCAATGCTTAAAGCTGGCTCTGATCATAAATACATCAATAAAATTTGCAACTCATTTGTTTATGGAATTTGGAAAATGTTTATATAAATCTTCTAAATGTATTTATCAAATATTTTCTTTTTTCAAGTTTTTTTGACCACCACACATGGATGTATTCCTTTACTTGGAAGGGAAAAAATTAATTCCCTAGTTCAACTCAATTTACAACAAGTTTCAATTTACCAAATACGGATTACTAACTCTGTGGCCCTCCACAAAGCACTGTGATAGCTCATTGACTCGCCTCAGATTGTTCATGCTCATACTGGGGATGGTAAGCCCTGAGATCCTGACGAGATTGTTGTGGGCCTGGACGAGGTGCTATTTTAAGTGATTCAGTATGTAAGGTTATTATTGTTCAAGGTGAGCATACAGAGTCTTGGCCCTAGAGGAGTTTACAGTCAGGTGTAGGATGTGCTCACGTCATTTGAGTAGGACAAAACAAAATGTCAGCTGAAGCCATTACAACTCTACCATCTCTTATCTAAAACTTACTGCAGCTAGATACATTTGAAGATTTAGAATTCTTCAGATTCTAGAAGAGGAAGACAGTACATATATAGTTATATGTATATAGTTTTATATATATATATAGTATATGTACAGTCTTTGAGGTAAACCTTCCACAGTAAAACACATTCATGTTTCTGTAACAAATCCTATGACTCTTCACATTTAGGATTAAAAAAAGAACATGAAGAGCCCCATGTCAGTTCAGATCTGGTGTTGCAAACACCAGATAAGGGCAGGGCAGGTTTTATGAAGTCTTTTTCTTATTTTTTATTTTTTTCTTTCAAAGCTTTCAAGACTTCAGAATTGTGAATATGGAGTTGTAAATCTCAGGAGTGTTTAACCAATACAATTACTTGCTTTCTCTTTCCTACTTCACATATTTCATTTATCTAGATAGGAAGTTAAGTGGGTTCTCTCCCTGTAGTAACGAGAAGTCAGCAACGGGCATCAGAATCAGCTGAGCAACGTCTCTATCACGCAGGTGCCAAGCCTCACCCCAGAGCACTCAGATTCCATTCATCTGGAGTAGAAACCAGAACTCCGTATTTTTTTCCAGAGTCCTACAAATGATTTGCTATACATCTTTCCGAGAGAATCATAGTTTCAAGAGACAATATGTTACTAGCTCCACAAGCAAGAAAAAAATTTTAATACTGTTTTTAGTTCCATTTTGTTTCAAATGAGTTTTCAGTGTTCACATTGTGGCTAGAGCTAGCTGTTCTAGGTGGCTTTGAATGGTGATACCATGGACAATGAGTTTTATTTCAGCACCGGTAACTTAGCAACTGCAGTTTGTTAGCAGACTCAGTAAGATTTGCTAACCAAAACTTTGTAACTTTCTGGTGTACTGATACATTCCTTTTGAATCTTTTTTTTTTCCGAAACAGTGGAATCTCCTTGAAATGACAAGATAACTATATACAAGCCTTACACCACCTGTTTGTCCAGAGAACACAAGATAAGCAACATCCCACTACAGATCATGCCCACGGACCTGCTGAGCAGTCTCTTCCCCGCATACCACCTGCAAGAATGACCAATGATAACCCCTAGTTCATTTTACTACTAAAATCCCCACTCTGAGAGGGATTTATCCACCATTTTTTGATAATGGGATATATGTACTAGCATGATTTTTCACTGTACTTGCATGCTCTGCACTCCACCCCAAACGTGTAATGATACTTATTCCCCTCATGTATTATTCATTTCATCCCCAGGAAAAAAACCTGACCCTGTTGGTCAGGGAGGCAGATTTGAGGCAGTTCCTACTTCCTACCTTCCAATGGACACATCTCCTGCAATAAATCCTTTCTTCTTTGACAATCCTCGTTGTCTCAGTAATTGACTTTCTGTGCCGTGAGCAACAGTGAACCCCCCTTATGGGTTCATTAGCAAATATACTAAAATATATTTTTGTTTTGTGTCTATGTGACTTAATAGCATATGAAATTCAACAAACAAGGATATTTCATGCAAAATTAACCACTCTCCAAACCCAAGATTGTTTTCTCCAAAACCTTAGCATTTTAGATGCTACTAGAAAGTATTAGGCTATCATGAAAGTGGATTGTTCATTCTGTTAAATTCTTTATTCTGAGTGGCCATTTTTATTATGACTTTCCCTAGGCAGACACTTCTACACACTGAACTCGCACTGTGTGCACAGCTCATGTGGGCCAACAGTCACTGCTGGTCTTGTGTGTCATCTCTGCTCGCTTAATTGAGCAATTTAATCAGATTTTGGCATAGGCTTGTGAACTTTCTGTCAAAAAACCATGTTTGGTTGCTAGCCAAGTCAATAACTCCAGAATTTCATACTATTTTCAGCCACTTCATCTAGCACATAATTTCCAAGAATTTAGAAGAAATAATTTTTATTTAAAAAATAAATCTAATTTTTCTAAAATCACTGCTATATCCCCTTATAGTGATGCAGACAAGTTGATTTTGATAGAGCTTCTAAGTTCTCTCCTTAAGTATTGAAGAATAGCAATACACTACCACTTTACTTTGTCTAGTTAAGCTTTCAGAACCTTTTTTCTTTCCCTTTTACACAGAAGATCTTTAAGTATTGCAGGTTACTGAGATTTTTTTTGTGTTGTTGTTCTAGAGGAGTTGTAAGGGAATATTTTATTTTTTCTTGAAGGTATAGCATGCTGTCATCTCCTTTCATGCACTAAGAGCAAGTTAATAAAATTTATGCTCATGATAGCATGAGCCTTATGTACATACCTCTATTTCCCAGAGTATACTATGGTATAAAAGCAAATCTAACATTCATTTAGTGTCTCTATTTATCAAAGCCATTCTCACATATCTTTATATATTTTTTCACTGTGATAGCTAATCCTTTCACACTGAGCAGAGACCATCTTCTGCAATAACACTTGATGGAAAGAAAGATTCCTAGCAAATATATTTTTCAAATAACTATTAAAAATGCAAAATAAGCCTATTCCTAATTATGGTGATGATATGGACATGTGAGTCCTTCATTTATTCAATGAGCATTTGTTAAGAATTAAATATATAGTCAGAAGAAATAAGACCTAGTGTTTGATAGACCAGTAGGATGACCATAGTTAACAATAATCCATTGTACAATTCAAAATAGCTAGAACAGAATAATTCGAATGTTCCTAGCATAAAGAAAAAAATGAATATTTAAGGTGATGGATATCCGATATCCCAATTACCCTGATTTGCTCTTTACCCATTATATGAATATATCAGATTATCACATGTACCCCCAAAATATGTACATCTATTATGCATCAATTTAAGAAAAAAAAATTTGCTATGTGCTAAAGCACTTTTCCAGATTCTTGGGCTACATCAATGAAAACAAACAAAAATTACAGAGTTTACATTCTAGTAGGAGAAACAAAACAAACAATAAACATAATAAATGAGTTATATAATATGTTACAGCACAATAAGTGACATGCAAAAAACAAAGCACTGAGCCTGGTAAGATAGACAGGACATCTGGAGCAGGTGGCCACAGAGAAGGGGGATGGCTGCAATTGTACTAGGGGTGGTAAGGGTAGGATTCATTGAGAGGATGACATTTGAGCAAAATGGACAGCAGGTGGGAGATGCTACGTACAAAACACAGAGCAGCAGGAGCAAAGAAGCTTGTTACTAAAGTCTATTGGTGCCCCCTCTATTTACGCACTGACCTCTGAAGACAAGAGTCCAGAAGCAACTGGTGCCTGATGAGAGCTCTTTGGCCATCCAGGCCCAGGATTAGCACAGTTAGGGCTGACTTGCTCTAGAAACTATGATAATCTGCCAATACTCTCAGATTCTGTCTCTTTAGCAAGTTATAGGGCCCATGAATTAGTTGAGCAATAAGACATAGCAAAACTGGAACCAGTACCAGAAAAATAACAAGGGAAAATAAGTAAATTCAGATATGGCAATGTAAGTGGCTCACATTGGCCAGTTAATTAAATGTGAATTTGAGGCCTGTATTTGTGCCTTCCTGCCTTGTTAAGGTGCCCCCAACTATTTTACAATATTTTATAGTCCCCTTTTAAATATGTCCTAGAAGAGGCTCTATGTATATCTTTTCCTTACAAAGACCAGCTTGGATTCTCTTAATCCATTCTTCAGATGCACCTGAAAGAGGATTTAATTTCAGCAACTTCCTCTGGAAATAGAAAGTTAGCTTTATTGATTCTTCCTTAGAGGTAGTGGATAGATCAATGGTAAATAAATTATTGGTGAGAGCTCCATATGAATGAGTTAGGATATTACTGAGGGTCTCTCTGCTCAATATTTGTACACTGTACCCCTTACATGAAGCAGCCATCTAAAGAAACAAATACTGATGTTCAAATGGAGTTATTTCTGCAGATGATTGATCCTCAAAGATTAGAACATTGTGCTTTGCCTGATAAGTGCTTGATTCTTTGTTTGATTTAATTCTATTTAGGAGTCAAGACTCAGCACAAATGCAATGTATTCAGTTGTCTCCATTACTCTGGTTCCTCCAGGCTAGAGATATTATCTTATTCAATCTAAATTACCCTACACTTTCCTTCCCACATAATATTAATTCAAAAAGATTACTGAGTGCCAACCATCAAAAATATACAGCTGTTACCCTCTAGGGACTTCCAAATAATTGATAAATCATTAAATTGACAAATGAATATCAGGCTGACAGCATTAGTTCTAAAGGGCATAATATGAAGCATTACACATACTCAGAACTACTCTTGCAGGATATAATATAAAATATACTTTTTAAATATAGAAAAATGAGAATTTTGTTTGGACAAATATATAGATCAAAGGAACAGATGACAATATTAAACATCATAATGACTTTGATTTTTTTCCCCATTTATATTTGTCCATCTGGATTAGACTGATATGGGGGAAATAAATACGCAAATATAAGTTTGGATACAATTAAAAAGAACATATACATTAAATAGTTTTAAGAAGCTTCCCTAGTGAGAGCCCATCTGTGCAAGAAACTAATATGTACTAGAAAACTTGTCTGCCTTGAGAATTAAACAAGGATGCCTAAGTATAAAAGCACTGCTGGTTTAGTAGAAGATTATTTTATACATACTCCTAGGTTCTCCCACTGTTCAAATCACTCCCAAGGGGTAAGTTAGGTCTGCTTAAAGATAGAGTAACTGCTTTAGTCCACCAGGGAACCACTACCAAGTAGTACTCTCATGAATTGAAATATTAACGTGCTTCCAAAGCGCCAAGTACACATGCACAGATTAAGGATGCTTTGGGAGAGTGAAGTGAAACTCATTTTGCTTTTCTAGTGCCATTACTAACTTTTTGTTTTTTTACAATTTCATAACTTTTGTTCCTTTTTGTTTTCTTCCACACAATTGTTATGAAGTGAAGAATGCTAAAGCAGCCCTTCTATTAGGCACAGCAAAATTAGTCTTCCAGGATATACAATGTGGCAACTCAAAATTATGTGAAATTGAGCAGAGCTGAATATTACTAGGTTTTTCAAACATATGCTCCATACCAAAATAGGCTATTGTGAGAGTAAATCATTCTCATTTTCACCTACCCCTTTCCATAGGAAAACTGGTTAAATGTGCCACAACATATGGAGATGTTTGGCAGCAATTCTCACATGCGTGCCTCCCTCTGTGTGTCTTTCCATGTGCATTTAACAGCTCAGAGAGAATCTGCAAAGTTGGGTACCAATTCAACAAACGAATTGTATTAATAGAATGAAGGATACTGTTCTCACTAGACTAACCTTACTCAGTTTGCCAACCCTTGGTCTGCAGAGGAAAAAATGTTCTGATCGCTTTCATTGAGGCATAAGTTTCTCTGGCAAGGCGAGTCAGCAGGGGTTCCCTGACTCAGCGGGCAGTGTTGGTACTGGAAGGGCTCCCCATGATACCTTTAAGAGCAGATGTCAAAATCCTAACTATACCTCATTATCAGGACTCCCAAAGGCTCTTTTCACAAAAGCAGAGGTTTTGGCAGAGGTTCTAGCCAAATCATCTGCTGATCACTCTGCATTCCACCTGCTGAAATGCCCTTAGGATTACTATGGGTTATATATTACTTTCTGTCTCAGACTGCTGAAGAACATTCTGATGACCTGTTTTAAAAATGCTGCTTTGTGTTAGAACTGGTGGAAGATGGCAATGAAAAAAGTCACTAATAGTAACACTATACATATTCTTTTAGGTAGGTCTGACAATGAACAGGAGAACCACACAGACTGCTTTATCTCAAGCATTAAATGGATTATTTTTGTTGTGCATCATCATAAAATGAAGTGGACAAATCAGTAAACAAATGATCCCAAATCCATAATTTAACAGAGCAGAGACCGTCTACCTGATTCAGGGACTAGAGCCCCAGTAGGTGCTATTCATAGTACATGATGAAATACTGGGATATTTGTATCATATAAACTGGGAATAATTTTATCAACTAGTAAAACATTACTAAATTATATGTGTACAATATAAATTCACAACCATAAATATGACTTTATAAAAAAGACTTATTTAGCCCCAATGATTTTTCCTGAGGCTTTTCTATTTTTTGTTATTGTTAATATAGTAATTTGCTTGTCTCTTCTGCTTATATGGACCAGCTCTTCCTAGAAGATAAGCAATAGTAGGTGGCAAAAGCCTGAAGTATAATTTATAGGATAAAGCTTAAAATTGGGAATTCTTCATCACTGTATTTTTTCTATAAATAGGCAAAAAATAATAATCATTATCCAATTTCTATGATTGAATATTTTGGTCCAGCTTACTGATCTTATCCTGAAAACCACTGTTCCTTCAATCATTGTTTTAGCAATCATGTATGAATCATTTATGAATACATGTAATCATGTATGAATATCAGTGCCAGGTACCATGATAGTCACTGAAGATTTAAATTTGAACAAGATATCAACTCTTATCAAAAGGCATTTAAGGCTAAAGAGGAATACAGACAATAAATCAATGTTTACCAGTATATAATTTCAAGGATCGAAGTATGCATAGGCTATTATTGCAGCACAGAGCAGGAGCATCTAAATTACACTGAATTATATTAAGAGAACTTCCTGAAAGAGATGACACAGTCATTTTGAAGGAAGAGTAGGGGCTACCTCAAAGAATAAAGAAAAGAGCAATTTAGGCAGAGGGAGGCATATAAGCAAAGGTATGAGTACTTGGCATAGGAAGTTATGCTTAAATATGATTGGGATTGTATTGGTTTTCTATTGTTCCTGGAAAAATTACCCCAAATTGTGTAGCTTAAAACAACACCCATTTACTAACACAGTTGTATAATCAGAAAATGAGGTTCAGTGTGGCTTTCCTCATTTTCTGTTCCAGGTTTCACAAAGTGAAAGCAAGATATATAAGCAGAGTTGTGTTCCTTTCTGGTGGCTTTAGGAAAGGATCTGCTTCTAAGCCCATTCTGGTTGTTGGGAGAATTCAGTTCCATGCAGTTGCAGGACTGAGGTCCCCATTTCCTTGCAGGTTGTAGGCTGAGGTTATTCTCAGCTTCTACAGGCCACCTGCATGGACCCTTCCTCCATCTTCAAGGCAAGTAATGCGGGGACAACTCCTGTGCATGCTCTGAATCTCTTTGAGCTCTTCTTCTGCCTCATCTCTCCTGCTGCATCTACCTGACTCTTCTGGCTTTTGCTTTTTCTTTGTGATCACATTGGGCCCACTCAATCCAAGCTAACTTCCCTATTTTAAGGTCAGCTGATTAGTAACGTTAATTTCATCTGCAAAGTCCCTTCCCAACAGTGCCTAAGTTGGTATTTGACTGAATAGCCAGGGGACAGGAATCTTGAGGGGCATCTTTAGAATTCTGCCTAGTGCAGGTGTATATGTCGTAGGCCTTGGGGTTGGGAAGGTGTTGCTGAGTGTGAAGGAAGTAGGCAGTCAATGAAGAGGTGGAAAAGAGGGGCTGCTGTTCGTTGGGGCTATTAGCTGTCAGCTCCCTCACTTCCTATATGCCAACACCCAGGCCAAACTTATGAACCCGCCCTCTTTCCCACCTCTTCTCAGCGTGCTATGCTAACTCAATTGTATGTTAATCCTTTGTGACCTTACTCCTTATCCAGTTTGCCTCTGATTCTATTTTTTTAAACCAATTTTCACTTGCACAAAACCATTCTGTGTGTTCTTTACACTTGGAGAACTTACTCTAGCTCTCTAAATGAGTTCTCTCAGCCCCCTTAGGAAAGGCCACAGAATAGCACCCTCTAAGATTGTCTAGTTAATGTTTACACTAAAACAATATAGTGATAATGTTGCAGGCACTAAGCAAAAACATACTGAGCACATGCCTTTAATATAGCTATAGTACTTTATAATTAATACTTTATAATTGAAGTATCACATCACCAAAAAATGTAAGTACCTTCAATTAGCAACTACACAAAGTAAATAAATATCCAAAATTAAGAGAGAGCAATGAGCGAGCTTACTAAGCTCACACCACAGTGTACTCTGGCATATGCAGCAACAATTGTATTGACAGGCATCCAATGATACGGAACGTTTAAATAAACAAGGACTTATTTATATGCTTACAAATGTAACCATTAATAGTAATTATCCCATTTGAATGGAAAAAATATCAGAAATACACCAAAATTTTAACTGTGATCATCTCTAGCTAGGGATTATTGGACATTTTTTTTCCTTTTTTCTTTATACATTTCTGAATTTTCTAAGTACTACATGATTTTACATATATACCTATGTATACATATATGTATGTGTATGGAGAAAAACAATGATACGATTGATGGTTATAAGTGATTGTAATCATGTTCATGGGAGTATTTTATTAACCTAAAATATGAAAATATCAAGTAAATGCATAAGATAAAGAAGGCAACTAATAGATCTAGAAAATAATTTTAAATTAACAATTTGGATGAAAATCTTTTTCGTTTAATTATACATCCCACGAAGTTCTTTCTGTACATAAGACGCAGGTGCCACTGACCAACCCATCATGCTTTTGTCAGTCAGTACAACCAGGCTATGAGGTACTTACAGCCACTTGCTGAAATTCAGGACAACTCCAGGTGTGTCAGGGGGTAAATGCCTGAATTATTTATCAGGATTTTCTTCTGGGCTTGTGTAATAATTCTATGATGCCTCAAAACCTTTGCATATGTAGAGAGGAAATGATGAAATGTCAGGTCGGTTTTTTTTGCATAGTTGCTTCCAAAATTTTACCAGATGGGATAGAGGAACATGATCCACATGCAGTTTAGTGAAGGAATATTGATGATGATGGTGGTGACTGTGGCAGAGATGGCAAACTGCACACCATAAAAGTGTGCTCTCATTTACCAAGTGTAGAGTTAACACTGGGAAGTGGCTGCTCAGTCAGGGGCCACATTTTTTGTACCCTCCTTGAAGCTGGGTGAGGCCATGTGACTAGTCCCCCCCTACGGAATGTGAGTTGAAGTGACTTATTTCACTTTCAGATGACTGGGAGTTATAAAGTGGGTGTACCTTCTTCACCTCCTTTTTAATTTTCTTCTACTTAGATAAAGAAGATACTAAAACTCTAAGGGATGGTTGAAATACCAAATAAAACAAACTTGGGTCCCTCAATCACAAAATGGAAGAAAGCCATCTGCCAACCAGGACAACCCACAATGGATTGCTATATAGCACCGAAGTCTTTGGGTTATTATAGCTTGTTATTATAGCTAGTATTTCCCAAAATAATGCAATGATGAAGATAGCCAGTATTAACTGACTACTTACTATGTGCCAGGCATTATGCTAAGCAATTTATATGCACTATGCCATTTAAAGTGTATTCCAGACTCTGAGAATTAAATGCGTTATCTCCTTTTAAAGGTAAGAAAACCATAATATAGGAGATTACATCAAGGGTAGTTAAAATAATATATCTTATATACAGTAGATGTGGGAAGCACATCTAGGATCTCTTTTCAACCCATGTGATATCTTCCTACAATGTGATATTTATAGGTTTGAAATTGGTTGAATGATCTTATCCAAATAGTTTGATTAATGAAATGCCCACCTAGAAGGAATGCTAAGGTTTAATATATCAATCAATGTATTGAGTGAAGATATACTGTTCTGTGTATCAAATCTGCAGGTGACAGGAGCTGGCAGAGATAAGTGGACTAAACAAGAGAAAAAGATCACAGTATCTATTGAAAGAATGCAGAAATAACTGAGACCTTACAAGTTAAAATTAAATAAGTTTAAATGCAAATTTCCATCATGATAGTCAATAAACAAATTAGAATGGGAGAGGCATGGCTTAGCAGTAACGAAAGTTGTGTGACAAAGTTTAGTTGTCAGTATATTCAACATGGATCAATAAATCAATGTAATTATCAGAAACAAATGTAATCTTGGGCTACATTAACAGCATACCTTAACCATGAGAGGTAATAGCATAACTCTTTCTGGGTTGGTCAGGCCATAGATGGACTAATAAATTCTATTGTGGAATCCACATTTTAAGAGAAATATTGATAAGTGATCAGGATATTGAAGCATCTCGAAGTCAGGTCAATTGAGAAATAACTTAAGATGTGGTAGATACTTGCCCTGAGAGAAAATGCTTCGGTGAATTATGTTATGTTATTTTTAAGTATATATAATAGCTTGTCATATGGAAGAAGAAGTATTTGTATAACCTCAACAATTGGAACAAAAATCACAGAATATAAACTCAAGATAAGTGATTTGGTGTCCTTACAAGGAGAAACTTTCAAATAGTCATACTTGCCAAGAGCTGGAATGGGCTTTCCTGTGCAGTAATGAGATCTCCATCACTAGAGGCATCCAAGCCTAGCCTGGACAATTCATTGGCAAGAAAAATCCAATGATCATTGAAATTAACAAGATAATCATTACATTCTCCTCCAAAACTAATTAAATTGATTTGTAACTGTAAATTTTAATCAATTCACACCCCAATCATTCCCCACTTTATAAATTGTGAAGATTCAATTAGTAATACTTTCCTGCAGCATGGTGAATAGAGTGAGACAAAGATCTAATAAAAAGAAGAAATGTGAAGAGTTTCAGCCTGAATATACCCAGCTCACCACCATTAATTAAATGTGCAAAAATCCACTTCACTCTACCTGCAGAGGCATAGCCACAGGTAAACACAGAAAACAAAGAAGCTACAAATAAATAAATATTTCAGTTACAGTTCAGTCTTGTGATTATGTGTGTAGAAAGAATAGATTGTTTAAAAGATTTAGGTGGTAGGACTGCAAAGAGATTGTTCATTTTGCATTGAGCCTTAAATGACCTATAACAGTAAATCTTTTGTGTAAAGAAGAAAACAAAGATGGATGCTCAGTAACACCAAATATTTTGCTGAGCATATACATTTTTATCTAGAAAAGTTTACAGATTTAGAGACTTGACCATTTAGTCCAAAATAGTTGTGTAAATTTCTTCTCTAAAGCAATGTTTCTTTCCTGAAATAATAGGTACTGCATTGTAAATTTGGTGCCCCTATAAGAAACCAATAAGAAATGGTCCTTTTTTCTGGAAATATTACTTATATTTCTTTTATAGTTTGTAGCTCAATTTTTGTTAATCTCAGATATAGTTAATCAACATAAGTAACATGAATGGCTTGGGTATTTCATAAGTCACACAGTTGTTTTCCCCTTTCCTTCCTGAGCTATTCCTTCATTATACTTTACCAATCCTCAATTGCTACTTTTTATATTCTTAGCTTTGTTACTCTCTTCTTGTGTTGATTTATCAAATTCTTTGATGACACCATTTTAATTATCTCGAGACCATTATATAGCATTCTCTCTATCACCAGTAGCAATTCCATGGTACAAGAAATAAAAAGAAATGCCCATAGTCAAGTGAAGATCACCAGATTTTAATCTCCATATAGGATTATTTTAAAGGAAAAAATACTTCCTTTCAGTTTAAGTAACCAGAGATTAATTAAGAGCTGAAAGAAAGCTCTCTGTCCAAATTCCCTTGGATTTTAGGTTGTTACCTGAACTCTCTTCCTTTCCCCCATATGTAAGGCAAAAATTAGTTTTCTGGCACAACTATGTTTGAGAACCTATTAAGTGAGAAACCCTGCATAAATTGATGGGAATCCATGGATTAACAAATCATAGCTCTTGCCATTGAGTTCACAGTTTAATGGGGATCTCTATACATAAGATAACCAGTTAATAAAGGGTTGTATACTAAAACAATAATGAGGTAGCATTTATACACCTCATAGATGTATTACTCATTTACTCATTTAAAACACAGGTATTTATTAAGCATCTAATGTGTTCCAAGCACTGTTCTAGGTGCTGAGTATACAGCAAAAAACAAAAGAAAAAAAAGAAGTTCCTGCCCTAGCAGAGATTAAATTCTATTAAAAATGGTAATAATCTAGTCTAGCCAGCCCTAAATGAGGCAATCATTTTCATATGTGGATGGTCAAAGTGTACATTAGTAATAATGCTTGAGAAGAAATTTTTAAGTATGTATAAGGTTAAGCTTTTTCTTTCTTAAAAATCAAACTAATAAAAAACTTCCTTAGCCCCGTCTCCCCCTTGAACTTCTATCTTATCTCTTTTCTTCCTTCACAAATTTCATGAGGAAATCATCTACACTTGCTGTTCTTTATCTTCACCTCTCACTTAAACCAACTGTCTCCGGATCATTGCTATCCCATATCATCCACTGAACTGACTTCACCCACATCAACACAGACTATCCATTTCAACGTAAGCAATAATCATCTTTACAGGATTTTGCTTGCATGACTCCCCAGCACCACTTGCTACTCATGGCCACTCCAGCCTTTTTAAAGCTCTCACTCCTCTGATTTGTGATATCATTCTTCTTATCCACTGCACCTCCCCCATCCATGTTGTCAGTCTTTAGCAATCTACATTTTCCAACTCTACCTCCTTGATCTGACCAAAAAAAAAAAAAAAAAAAAAAAAAAATGGTGGCATTCCTTGGACCTTTATCCCAGGCCATCACCCTATATGCAGGTAGACCCACTAACTCTAATGATGTCTATAGTCATGTTGGTCAAAGATGTTTGAATACGTATATTCCATTGTTCTCTTTCCTGAATTATGTGCCTTCAGCCTTGAGCTGGTCTATCTCACTTCTAATTTGACATTTCCATTTGTACATCTTTCAGCCATCTCAAATTGAACATCAGAATCCCTATCCTGACCTCCAAACATCTCCTATTTAGTGAATAACAATAAAGTCTACCCAATTTCACAAGCCAGTGTGAAAGTCAGGGTCAACTTTGGTTCCTCCCCATTTTCAACTCCCACCACTAGTATCACAAAACCTTTCCAGTTCAACCTCCAAAATATCTGTCAAATAAGTCCTATTCTCTCTGCCTCCAACATCAACACCTTAAAACAAACTCTATCTTTTCTGGCCTGAACTCTGTATCAACTCCTTGTTCTCTCAAATAATTTCTCCATTTTTCAGTGAGAAAATATGTCTTAGTAATTTCGTACACCCTTAGAGTTCAAAACAGTTATCATAGTTTAAAAAAACCTTTAATACCTCTTCAGCTCTACCTTTCCCTCATTCATGCAACTTCAGCTAGAATTATGCAATTTCAAGGCTCTTATACTTCTTTCTCTTTGGATTTCAAACATTCTGTTCCTTCTCCCTAAGACTCCATGACCCTCTTCAACCTGCTGACTGATTTTCATCCTTCAGGTGCCATGACTTTTTCAAAGATGCCTACCCTGACCTCCTTATTCTAAGCCAGGATTTTTTGCTATGTCATAATCTCATTAGATAAACTCTTTACAAAATGCTCATCAAAATGCTCAACACATTTATTTTATTTTATTATTTCAGCATATTATGGGGGTCCAGGCCATTCTCACTGGAGATAAGTGATATCTCACTGTGATTTTGATTTGCATTTCTCTGATGATTAGAGATGCTGAGCATTTTTTCATATGTTTTTTGGCCATTAGTCTATCTTCTTTTGAAAAGTTTCTGTTCATGTCCTTTGCCCATTTCTGATGGGGTTAGTTCCAGAACAGGTGGTTTCACACCCGAATTTTACCAGACCTACAAAGAAGAAATGGTGCCTATCCTGCAGAAATTATTCCATAACATTGAGAAGGAAGGAATCTTCCCCAACACGTTTTATGGAGCCAACATCACCCTAATACCAAAACCAGGAAGGGATGCAACAAAAAAAGAAAACTACAGACCAATATCCCTTATGAATATAGATGAAAAAATTCTCAATAAAATCCTAGCAAACCAAATTCAGACGCACATCAAAGAAATAATCCACCACAACCAGGTGGGCTTCATCCCAGAGATACAAGCATGGTTCAAATTATGCAAATCTATAAATGTGATTCACCACACAAATAGAAGCAAAAACAAAGACCATATGATCCTCTCAATAGATGCAGAAAAAGCATTTGACAAAATTCAGCACCTTTTTATGACAAGAACTGTTAACCAAATAGGCATAAATGGAACATACCTCAAAGTTATAAAAGCCATATATGACAAACCCACAGCCAACATCATCATGGATGAGATGAGGAAAAATTGAAAGCATTTCTGCTTAGAACTAGAGCCAGACAAGGTTGCCCACTGTCACCACTTCTGTTCAACATTATCCTGGAAGTCCTAGCCAGAGCAATCAGGCAAGAGAAGGAAATTAAGTATATCCGAATGGGGAAAGAGGAGGGCAAATTATTGCTCTTTGCTGATGATATGATATTATAACCAGAAAACCCCAAAGATTCTGCCAAGAGATTTCTGGAATTGATAAATAAATTCAGCAATATCTCCGGTTACAAAATCAATGTACACAAATCAGTAGCATTTCTATACACCAACAGTCAAGCTGAGAATCAAATCAAATACTCAATACTTTTCATAGTAGCAACAGAGAAAATAAATACCTAACAATATATTTAACCAAGGAGGTGAAAGACCTCTACAGGGAGAATTATGAAACATTAAAGAAATCACAGAGAATGTAAACAAATGGAAAAACATATTATGCTCATGGATTGACAGAATCAACATTATTAAAAGTCTAAACTACCCAAAGTGATTTACAGATTCAATGCAATCACCATTATAATAATACCATTTTTCACAGATTTAGAAAAAAATAATTCTATGCTTTGTATGGAACCAGAAAAGACCCCAAATAGCCAAACCACCTTAAGCAAAAATAACAAATTGGGAGGCCTCACTTTACCAGACTTCAATCTACACTTTAAGGCTATAATAACCAAAACAGCATAGTACTGGCAGGGGGACAGAGACATAGACCAATGGATAAGAACAGAGAACTCAGATGTAAAATCATCCTCATATTACCATCTGTTCTTTGACAAAGCAGACAAAAACATACACTGGGGAAAGAATCCCTATTCACTATATGGTGTTGGGAAAATTGGATAGCGACATGTAGAAGACTGAAACAGGATCCGTATCTCTCACCACTCACAGAAATTAATTCACAATGGATAACAGACTTAAACCTAAGGCATGAAACTATAAGAAGTCTAGAAGAAAATATTGGAAAAACTCTCAGAGATACTCGCCTAGGCAAAGAATTTATGAAGAAGATTCCAAAGGCAATTATAGCAACAACAAAAATAAATTAATGAGACCTGATTAAATTAAAAGGTTTCTGCACAGCCAAAGAAACTATCACTGGAGTGAATAGAATAGACAACCTACAAAATGGGAGAAAATTATTTGCATGCTGTACATCTGATTAAGGGCTAAGAACCAGAATCTACAAAGAACTCAAGCAAACCAGCAAGAAGAAACCCATTAAAAAGTGGGCAAAAGACATGAACAGAACCTTTTCAAAATAAGATGGACTAAATAATGACCAACAAACATGAAAAAATGCTCAATGTCTCTCATCATGAGGAAAATGCAAATCAAAACCACAATGAGATATTACCTAACCCCAGTAAAAATGGCTTTTATCAAAAAGTCCTGAAACAACAACTGCTGATATGAATGTGGAGAGAAGAGAACACTTATACGTGGGACTGCAAAGTAGTACAACTCTATAGAAAGTAGTAAGGAGATACCTCAAAGAACCAAACGCAGACCTACCATTTGATCCAGCAATTTTATTATTGGGTATTTACCCAAAGGAAAAAAAGTAATTTTATCAAAAATACACTTGCACTAGAATGTTTATTGAAACACCATTCACAATTGCAAAGATGTTGAATCAACCCAAGTGCCCATCAATATATGAGTGGATTAATAAAATGTGGTATATGTATTTCATGGAGTACTACTAAGCCATAAAAAAGGTGAACTAATACTTTTTGTAACTACCTGGATGGAACTGGAGACCATTATTCTAAGTGAAGTATTGCAAGAATGGAAAAACAAATACCACATGTACTCGCCATCAAATTGGTACTAATTGATCAACGCTTATGTGCACATATGGTAGTAACATTCACTGGGTGTCAGGCAGGCCAGAGGGAAGGAGGGGTTGGGTATATTCACATGTAATGGGTGTGGTTCGCACTGTCTGGGTGATGGGAATGCTTGTAGATCTGACTCAGGTGGGGCAAAGGCAATATATGTAACCTAAACATTTGTACCCCTGTAATATTCTGAAATTCAAAATAAATAAGTAAATAAATTGGAACTAATCGCTCAACCCTCATGTGCACAAACACTAGTAAAATCAATGGAAATGAAGTAGGGGGGAGGGGATGTGTAACTTCACACCTAATAGGTACAATGCACACTATCTGGGTGGTGGACACACTTACAACTTTGACTCAAACTTTATAAAAGCAATTCATGTAATCAAAATGTTTGCCCCTGTAATATTCTGAAAAAAAATCCAAATCAATTTTAAAAATTATATTTACAAAGTATGACCTATAATTGCTTTTATTGTAATGTCAAGAAAAATGAGGGTCTTCAAATTATACACCCAAAGTTAAGTTAAAAAGATTAAAATATTTGCTTGGGAAAAAGCCAGAAAATTAAAAAGAAAAAGTTACCAGTGGGTCATAGTTATATGGGGAACTGATTTCTCTTTGAGCTTTTCTGAATTTTCTTAAATATTAACCATTTATTTTATATTTGGAAATAAAGAATTCACCATTTTAATAATTTGGGGAAATAAGCATTTAACTTACAAAAGAAATTTCAAAAAAAAAATACTGGAATACATAACAACATCCAAATCAAACATTTTATGAAAATAAACATTTAAAGTATGCAAAACAAACTCGGTTGTTTTGTGCAGGAAATCTGACAGATGAAACATTGTTATATTTTCTATGTTAAAAATTTGTAGGTAAGAAAAATTCTAGGGTTTTAAGCAATCAAAGAATAAACATGAAACAGACAATTCATGAAATTATACACATTTCACAAATGTACGGAAAAATGCACATTCTAACTCAAAGGAAAGCAACCAAGCTAAACATCAGGGCAAATGGGCCCCAACTATAAAAATCCATTGTAAAAACAATTCTAATGTATATCTTCAGTAAAATAAATGAAATTATTACATTGATAAAATAAGAACTAAAAGTAGACCTACCATTTGTAAAAAGAGTGCAACTTGAGAACAAGGAGATTTTGAAAATTGCAAAGAAAACTACTATATAGACAGGTGTGCTGATGTCAACACACACACACACACACACACACACACTCATATACCAGAGTGAGTGTTATGGGTTTAATTGTGTCCCCCTACAGTATATGCTGACATCCTAACCCCCAGAACTCCAGAATGTGACCTTATTTGGACATAAGGCCGTTGCAGATATAATTAGTTAAGACTTCATACAGGAATAAGGTGAGCCCTTAATCCAAGACATCTGGTGTCCTTACAAAAAGAGGGGAGACACAGGAAGGAGGACTACCACGTAAAGACATAGACCCACATAGAGAAGATGGCTATGTGAATATGGAGGCAGAGATGTGAATTATGCTACCACAAGCCAAAGAATGCCTAGAGCCACCAGAAGCTAGGATTAGGCAAGGAAGGATCCTCCCATAGAGGCTTGGGAGGGAGGACAGCCTTACCAAAACCTTGGTTTCAGACTTTTAGCTTCCAGAACTGAGGTAGAATAAATTCCTGTTGTTTTAAGCCTCCTATTTTGTGCCTACTTTGTGTGGCAGCCATAGGAAACTAATACAGGTGGTAAATAATAGAATGCACAATGCTAAAATAACCTCCAAAAAAATTGCACTCTATTGGCTTTCCACTGTCTCTAGTGTAAAATCCATTTATCTTAACAAAGCATTCAAGATTCTGCCTGATGTGCCAACTGCCTACCACAGAACTTCATTCCCCAAGCATCTCTGCCTCATTCATTATGCTTTACTCTGGCCATGCTTGATTTCCCTCAAAGACATTAGCTCTCTTGAGCTAAGACCAATGTCTTAGCTATTTCAGGGCTTTGCACATGCTGTTCCCTGCCTGGAACACTCTTCCCTCCATTTTGTGTCTTCCTGGCTCCTTCTCATAGTTCTGGCCTCAGCAAAAATGCTGCCTTCTCAAGAGGCTTTCCTTAACCATTCGCTCTAAGTTACCATGCCCTCTCGCAACCTTGATATTCTCTATTTTGGTGCTTGGTTTCTACAATAGAAAATAGCAGAGTTGAAAGGAGTCTAACTTGAATAGATAGTCAGAAACAGCCTCTGGAAGGTGACATGTTGGCCCACTGAAGGAGTAAAAGCATTTTTATTACGATATTAGATACTATTGCTGGCCGGGCGCGGTGGCTCACGCCTGTAATCCTAGCACTCTGGGAGGCCGAGGCGGGTGGATCGCTCGAGGTCAGGAGTTCGAGACCAGCCTGAGCAAGAGTGAGACCCCGTCTCTACTAAAAATAGAAAGAAATTATATGGACAACTAAAATATATGTACAAAAAATTAGCCGGGCATGGTGGCGCATGCCTATAGTCCCAGATACTCGGGAGGCTGAGGCAGTAGGATCGCTTAAGCCCAGGAGTTTGAGGTTGCTGTGAGCTAGACTGACGCCACGGCACTCACTCTAGCCCGGGCAACAGAGTGAGACTCTGTCTCAAAAAAAAAAAAAAAAAAAAAAAAGATACTATTGCTAAGAAGTATAACTTGGAAGAAATCTTTTAGAAATAAATTTGGCTAAGTATATTAAGAGGCTTTAAAAATATGCTCTAAGAAAATAAATGGGAGCAAAGGGTCATTTTTCCTTTCGAAACAATTCCAGTCACTGAATGTAGAAGGAATGAGGGAAAGAGGGAAATACAATATCATCAGACAAACACCACAGTAATTATTGTTGCGGGCAAAATCTACTAATGGATGCTAAAATTAGTGGGCAAAAGTTTGAGGAGAAACAGGATATTCATAAAATCTCAAAGTTATCTCCTCCAAGATATTTATTAATTACAAAGAGAAAACTTGGGATCCTGGATCTGATCTTGGGACAGAAAAAGACATTTGTTAAAAAAAAAAACCACACACACACACACACACACAAAATTCAAGTAAGGTCTGTAGTTTTGTTAACACCAATTAATAATGATGGTACAACCAATGTTAGTACCAATGCCAATTCCCTGGTTATATAATTGAATTATGATTACATAAGGCATTAACATTAGAGGAAACTAATTGAAGGGTACAAGGAACTCTCTGTATTATTTCTGCAACTGTTTTGTCAGTCTAAAATTATTCCAAAATAAGAAGTTAAAAATAAAAAATTAATTTTAAAAAGTCACAGGGCAAAGGGAGCAGGATGTATCAGGATGAAAAATTCACTGGTTCTCTCTCTAGAATGTTGAAAGAAACTTGCTTGGTTCTTTATGCCTTGCTTGGCCTAAAAGCAATGTGCATATATATGCATTGAAAATGCAGGTTTTAAAAAAGTTCATTTTGAAAAGAAAAATAAAGTTGGAAGTCTCACATTTCCTGATTTCAAAACTTACTACAAAACAGGGAAAAGCTTCATGACATTGGATTTGGCAATGATTTCTTGATATGATACCAAAAGCATAAGCAGCAAAACAAAAAATAAATTGGACTTCAAAATTAACAACTTTTGTGTATCAACACAATCAACATAGTGAAAAGGCAACCCATGGAATGAAAGAAAATATTTACAAATCTTATATCTTAAAAGAGATTTATATCCAGAATATATAAAGAACTTCTAAAACTCAACAACAGAAAACAAATAAACCCATTAAAAAATGGGCAAAGAACTCCGATAGTTATTTATCCAAAAAAGGTATACAGACGACTAATAAAAACATGAAAAGATGCTCAACATCACTAATTATTAGAGAAATTCAAATCAAACCCACAGTGAAATGCCACTTTCCCACCTGATAGGATGATTATTATTTTTTTAAAAAGAAAATAACTTGGTGAGAACGTGGAGGAACTGGAATCCTTGTGTGTTACTGATGGGATGTAAAATTACACAACAGCTGTGGAAAATAATGTGGTTACTCAAAAACTTAAACACAAAATCATCATATGATCCAGCAACTCCACTTCTGTGTACATACGCAAAGGA
This sequence comes from Eulemur rufifrons, assembly GCF_041146395.1. Classification (NCBI taxonomy): domain Eukaryota; kingdom Metazoa; phylum Chordata; class Mammalia; order Primates; family Lemuridae; genus Eulemur; species Eulemur rufifrons. The sequence continues at coordinate 34,493,477 of NC_090998.1, read as the reverse complement.
ACTGAAAAGAGAGACGCAAAGAAATAATTGTACACCAACATTCATAGCAGACTTATTTACTATAATAGCCAAAAGGTGGACATAACCCAAATATCCCTCAATAATAAATGTACTGTATATTTACAATGTAATATTATTCAGCCTTAAAAAGGAGGGAAATTCTGACGCATGCCACAACATTGTTGAAACTTGAAGACACTATGCTAAGTGAAATGAGTCAGACACAAAAGGACATTGTATGATTCTAATTATATGAGGTACCTAGAGTAGTCAAATTCATAAAGACAGAAAGTAGAATGGTGGTTTTCAGGGGTTGAAGGGAGGAGAAATGAGGAGTTATTTTTTAATGGATACAGAGTTTCAGTTTGGAAAGAGAAAAAAGTTCTGGAGACCAATGGTGGTGATGGATGGTTCCAAAACAACGTGAATGTTTAGTGCCACCAAACTGAACATTTAAAAATGGTTGAAACAGTAACTTGTATGTAATGTATATTTTACCACAATAAAAAATATAAATACATATGTTTTGGTTCAAAAGTTCTAATTTTGAGAATTTTTATCAAGAAAGCAAAATGAAAAATTTTAAAAAGTTTTATGTACGACATGTATTGTTCTTTGAAATAGCACAACACTGCAGAGAACCTAATGTCTAATGATAAAAGAATGGTTAATTGAACTAGGTTATGATCACACAGAGGTATGATGCAGTCATTAAAATATTTTAATAACAATGAGTAAATGCTTATGTTATGCCACATAAAACAATGTACAAATGCATAAAAATTTAAAAAGAAAATAAATCAAATGTTAATCATGGTTTTCACAGGGTGGTAGGAATATAAGTGAAGTTGCTCTTTTTTATTTTCCATTGTTTCCTACATTCAGGGTGGTAGGAATATAAGTACAGTTTTTCTTCCTTTTTATTTTCCATTGTTTTCATTGTTTCAATAAAACAAAATGTTTTGAGAGGAAAAATGGTCACAGCTGTAGGTTATCCAAAGTAGCCATTAATCTTGCAGATCTAGGATTTTTCTACCTGGCCACCTGAATATAGGCACTTCAGAAATAAAAGGACAGTTTGGAATTTTCAAGAGGAGGGTAAATAATCTCTTGCAGTTCTGACAGTGCTGAACACTGAATTACACACTAGTCTGTACTACGTAATGCAAACCTCAGAACTGTGTGCCTATATAAATTATTTCATCTACTTTTCTGAAGAAGAAACTAAAACTTCACAAGGGTAAGTGACCGACTTACAAATTGAAGTGGCAGAGCTGAAACCAGAGCACCATCATCTGATTCTATAGCTTATGTTCTTTCTACACCATAAGTCTCCAGTGCTATTCTGCTTGGGGCAAGAGGAGTGTACCGGGCATCAGGAAAATTGCATTGGTCTCTGAGGAGTATTTAATACAAGGCAAACACTGTATGTCCAACAGGGCAACAATACATTCAATATAGTCAATGCTCAAGGATTTGACAGCAGAACCATCTATGGGGACATTCAATACTGTACATAACAAGTTAATCTCAAGTAAAATTGAGTACATTTTATTGCATATAATTTCAGGGAAAAATACATAGTCTAGGAGCCATTCTAGTTCATGGATCCCACACTTTTGGGAAATTCAAGTAGAAAAAAAGATGCAATAATCCTACAAGAGATTGTGGCAATCCTTACAAGAGCACATTTTGACAAATTGGTTTGTTCATTCAGCAAACATTTATTAAGCAATGACAGTGGGCTACATACAATACTAGTATGGAACCAAAAATTATAGGTTTTCAATTTTCACAGACTCTGATATATTTTATTTTCATATTTGATAAGAAGTCTTGTAAATTTCGGTAGGGAAACTAAGAGACAGAAATACTTGGAGAATTTTAAATTCTGTGCTGAAATTGCTCTTATCTGTTCAATAAGGAAGATTTTGCAGAATGCTTAAATTTGTGTGAATGTAAGAGTTTGACTAGAGGACTAATAAATATAATCTTTTTACTGCAAGGCTTGTAACAGCATGACCACTCAGGTAGTAAAACATGCTTATTTTAGAAAATTTTATTTGTCCACTTAGAAACAGATCAGTCCTGTGTAATTCACTCTAAAAAAACTGAACTTGTTTCCAAACTGCAAATATTTGTAGTTTTTCAACTGGCTCTCCCCCGGGATGTTTGTATTAAGGAAATTCAAGTTGCCCTTTCACATATTCAGTCTAAACGCAATGTGAAACTTCATTTCTTCCACAAAAATGATTGTTAATGTCCCCCAACAAAATTCCTTTTTAGAGATTTACTTTTTTTTTTTTTTTAAACTCAACTGAAAGTGTTAGTGCTACTAACTAGGAGTGTGGAAAAATTATACCATCCAGTTTCTTGAGGTACATCACTAAACTGTTTATTTAAAATCTATTTTTTGATATAGGTGTTTATTGCTATAAACTGCCCTCTTAGTACTGCTTTTTCTGTATTCCAGAGGTTTTGGTATATTGTGTTTCCATTTTCATTTGTTTTAAGATTTTTTTCTTTATTTCCTTCTTAATTTCTTCATTGACCTAATGGTTATTCAGGAGCATGTTGTCTAATTTACATGTATTAGTACAGTTCCCAAATTCCTCTTGTTATTGACTTCTAGTTTTAGCCCATTGTGATCTGAGAAGATACTTAATATGATTTTGATTTTTTTTTAATTTGTTGAAATTTGTTTTGTTGCCTAACATGTAATCTATCCTGGATAATGTTCTATGTGCAGATGAGAAGAATGTGTAACTTGTAGGCTTTGGATGAAATATTCTGTAAATGTCTGTTAGGTCCATTTGGTCCAACATGCAGTTTAAATTCAATTTTTCTTTGTTGATTTTCTAGGTGAGCTGTCCAGTGCTGAAAGTGAGTTGTTAAAGTTCCCAACTATTATTGTGTTTGCTTTTTATGTATCTGGATGCTTTGGTATTGGGTGTATTTATATTTAGAATTGTTATATCCTCTTGTTAAATTGGCCCCTTTATCATTATATAATGACCTTCTTTGTCTCTTTTTACTGTTTTTGACCTAAAATCTGTTTTATCTGATATAAGCCTAGCTATTCCTGTTCGCTTTTGGTTTCCATTTGCATGGAATATTTTTTTCCATCCCTTTAATTGCAGTGTATATTTTTCTTTACAGGTGAAGTGAGTTTCTTGTAGACAGCATATAGTTGGGCCATTGTTTTTTAATCCATTCAGCCAGTCTATGTCTTATTAAGTGGGGAATTTAATCCATTTACATTCACAGTTATTATTGATAGGTAACGACTTATTCCTGTCATTTAGTTAATTGTTTTCGGTTGTTTTGTATATCCTTTGTTCCTTTCTTTCTCTCTTAAAGTTTATTATTGTGGTTTGGTTGTTTTCTGTAGTAGTAACATTTGAGTCCTTTCTCTTTGTCATTTGTGAGTCTGCTCTACCAGTGAATGTTATACTTTTGGGTGTTCATGCATATTCTCACTCATATATGGGAGTTAAAAATGTTGATCTCATAAAAGTAGAGAGGAGATCTACTTTTATGGTTACCAGAGGCTAGGAAAGGTGTGGGAAGAGAGGTTGGTTAATGGGTAAAAACATACATTTAGATAAAAGAAATAAGTTGTAGTGTTCAACAGCACAGTAAGGTGACTACATTTAACAACAATGTAGTGTATATTTCAAAATAGCTAGAAGAAAATACATGAAATCTCTCCAACACAAAGAAATGACAAATGTTCAAGGTAATGGATATCCTAAATACTCTGATTTGATCATTACACATTGTTTGCAGGTATCAAAATATCACATTTACTCCATAAATATGTACAAATATATCAATTTAAAAAATTATACTATCCAGATAATGGTTTCAGTGATTCTCAGAGTCACTGAGACTCACTGTGTTCATGCCTTCTGCCTCAACTGCCCACCTTACCAAGACAAAGATTACTAGTCCCCCAATTCAGAAATCTTCTTATGGCTCAGAGTTTAAGAAATCTTCCCGGACTATTCTTTTCATTTCAAAACTCCCTGGGTGCTGTCTCTCAGGGGTTTCTCTTATTCCATTGTATATTCTATTCATTTCAGGACCACTGGGGATGGAAAAGGCCTTGTCCAATCCCACCCTAGTTCCTGCCTCAGGACCCCAGTATCCACTGGGAGCCAGTTAATTATCTTAGGATCCCTATCATCTGGTAAGGGAGAAACAAGAGGTTGTGCCAACACAGGGCTCTGTACTGAATGAAAACAGAAAACATTTTAGAAAAATTCAGTTGACTTGGCATATCATGATGAGTGGCTTCAATAATCTCTAACTGTCATTAGAAAATTAGATATGTTTGTCTTAAAATATAAAAGGTAACCAGGATTTTACCTAGAATATTACATTTTAGAGATCATATTTCTGAACACTGGCTAATCAATGGCAATCTAATGATGCTATTGAAATTATACATTTTGGTGATGCTCACTCATTTGTTTTGTGAGGAGTCAGTGAAATAATTTTTCCAAACATCATTCGAGCTTAAACAAAACAAGGCCAGGTTCTCTTTTTTCATGTTCTAATGCTATAAATGCCCATACACAAAAGTAAAGATGATCAAAAATCTTTATTATAGTGCCTTCAAAGTGTTACATATTTACCTGTTGCTTCTAAGGCAAAGCATGCATACATAAGAATTTATTTACTGACTGATTCTTTTATCTTTTTGTACCTTCAGTGAAAAATCATTTCAGAAATGCAGACTTAGCTAACGATAGAAATTCTATGCTATTGCTGGATAAATAAAGAGTTTGTTCTGGAAAAAAAAATGTTTTAGATCATTTTTAAGCTCTCCATGTTGTTAGATGTTATGTCTACATGAAATCATCTTGTAAACAGATGGTATTAAGAAGGTATGAAAAGACTTAGTGAGCATAAAATTAACACACTCACTACCGAGGAACTTTAATTTATTTCTTAAATGTGGCTAGTGCCTAGACTTTTGTTAAAATGCAAACATTGTGGATTCACTAAATCATTCTTTCTTCCACAGAAGAATGTAAGCTTTGCAGCAAGCCATATCTAAAGTTTTCTATCATTATTGCATCAAATAGTAAATCCCTTCTTTAAGACTCAACAGACATGTAAGAGAGGCATAACAGAAGACTGAGATTGACCAGGAGGTATTTCTGGTCCACTAGTTGGCATTGTAGGAATTATGCACATACATTTGCCCAAAGCTGCTGACCAGCCAAAATACACTGATCACATCAGTGAGGATTTTTCTAAGTAGCAAAAATCACTTGGAAAGTCTGTTTTCAAAATATTTGATTCAATAATTGATTTTGAGAAAGGCCATTGTGCGATACCTACTCTGAAGGTCATGCAACTATTAGTCTACCTCTATAAAATGGAGGCAAGGTGGCACCAGAGATGTTTTTAATTGAAGAATTATAAGGGCCACCACTGCATGATCAGTATTCATTCAGTCTCAGAACTATTATAACCTCATTCATGTATTCATTCATTCAACCTTAATGCTACAGTAAACAGATACTATTTACTTTCTGGAAAAAAGAGAGAAAAAGAACAAGATATAATAGCTCCTTCTAAGAGCAGAATGGTTTTGGCAAGATTAGTTTCTGGGCCAAGGAAGCCCAAACAGCCAGTTAATGCATATGCATAAGGTCAGAGCATGAAGAGCTGAGACAGGCTGAGTGACAGATCAGGGAGTAGTTCTCATGAAAAACGTCAGAGATGGGTTATTTTACCCAACACCATTAAGCTCTGGGGAGGCGGAGAAAATGCACCTTGAAGACGGCACTACCTGCCAGTCCTGGAGAAAACCCCGAATGTGTTGTTCAGAGAAATACTGAGGAAGCTGGGAGAGTGGGACCAAGAAGCAGCACCCACTCTGAAGTTTGTACGAGGGCCTAAAGTAGGGACATTATGTTAACTGCTGTAGAAGTGAACAGGCATTTAAAAGCCAGGGTGTACCACACGTTCTCTGACTGCAGACAGTGCCTGGAGTTGCTGTGGTTCTCGTCTTATGTCTCCAACTATCCACTCTCACTTTATTTTTCAGGAGTTCTCTAAAATGTCCATGTTCTCTGGAATTCCATACAGCATCTTATTCTTTAAACTCACCTTAGCAGTTTCAAATTACAGATATATTCTGATGATTCCCAAATAACTGCATAGACCCTAAAGCCTAATTTACTTTCTATATCTAATTGCTGACTATACTCCTCTACCCTGATGTTCCATAGATACTTCAAATTAATATATATATGTATATATCTGATCTCATCACATCTTTTACTACATAATTCTCACCTTCCTGAATTATGGGTTTTGGTGATCAGGGACAACACACCATCTGCCATACCTAGTCATGCAATAAAAGTAAAGAATGAATTAATCTACCATTACCATAAATCAACAGAATAGGGAATAAGTACAATAGGACAACAAACTGAAGGATAGAAACAAAATAATAATACGGTAATAGTAAAAGCTAACATGTAATTAGTGCTTCCTACTTGCCAGGCAATTTTCTAAGTGCTCTGCCTGCATTAACTCACTTAATCTACATGCTTATTGAATATTAATTACTAAGAACTGTGCTAGGGTGTGTCATATACATACATATGCATTTACAAATGGTATGTTTAATTCCACTGATTTAATTAGCAAAACCACTATAAGGTGGGCATTAGTCTCTTTCCTTTTAAGGAAATGGGAGCAATAAAATTATTGTCAATAGCTAGCATTTATGAGAGCCTGCCACAATACAAGTTCCAGGCTAAGTAACTTACACGGACACAGGTACCAGTTCACTTTACCAATAAGGAAACTATGGCCCAGATCATATAATTAATCAGTAACAGGATTGAAATTTGAACCCAAGTCTAGGCAAATTCGGCATTCTTTGTACTATTGATAGAAAGGTTATCTTTGTTATTTTCTATTTATTAAGGTAGGGACATATGCGACAATCTTCAGACACATTTCATCAAAACATAATTATAGATACAAACTTCCAGAGATTAAGTTGCATTTATGTTATGTATTGAATAAAAAGAATATCTATTTTTGGTATCAAATAAACGAGGTGTTACTCAATATCCATAATAACCCCACTGCCCAATGCTCATGAAACCGCATGATTATAGTCACTAAATGACTGTGTAACCTTTGTCACATGGTACCTCCATTTCCTCAACTGTAAAATGGGAGTAATAATAGATATACCGATAGATTGGGTCTAAATAAATCAACAAATTTAAAGTATTTGGAAGAGACTCTAGCACATGGACTCAATGCATTTTATCTGCTATTGTTACTATCATGGCCGCTACAATAATTCATTTCCAATTACCAATGTGAAGCAAGGCACTGGTAGGGTAATTTCTTAAACAGTACAAAGAAACCCAACATTATTCAGAAATAGTTATATTTCTGAAAATTTATGTACAAATCAAAATTTTAATAAATTAAATGACATTCTTTCTTAAAATAAGTTTCACTGATGGATTATTCTGCACTGTAACTAGTAATTTCCTTTTATCATGTATTTTTTAAAATAAGTTTTTAAAAAGGAAAGGGAAAAGTGGAGTAACCTGGATATTTATATATTAACTTTTTTGTATGTGAATTATATAAATAGGTACATGTGTATCTGTATGTGTGTGTGTGTACAATTACTTAATACTTAAAGTAATTTAGATGCTCAATGTGTTAAAAATACCACTGAATTAACTTGATGCTCTGAAATAGTTAATGCTGCTTACAGAAGTATGAGCCTTACTCTAGGGAGTGGCTTGGACATCACATTCTCAGTATTTATTTTTATCCTTGGAACACCTTCAGGAAATGTCATGTTGCTTTCCAGGTTAGTAAGAAGGGTCCTGCTAATTTACAATCTGCCACTTCTCTCTCAGCCTTCCTTTGGCCAGGGTTTTTGTGCTTTCATCTGCTCTCTGATTTGAAACTAGGAACCTGGGTGGAGATGAGCATTATCCTAAATTGCCTACATTTGTTCCTGTGCCTTCTCTGTCATTTCCACACCAGCACTTTGTTTCTCACCAGGCATCTGGTAGCTTGCATTCTTTTTTAAAGTTACTTTTTAGTATCCTCAAGAACCATCTCAATTAAGTTCATTCTGTTGATGTTTTCAAAAAAGTTGCAAAGTAATTACTAGTTTTATCAGCATTTTTACTTTTAATGGCATGTGTAGGGAGAACAGTAAATATACTATGTTTAGGGTATCAGTGCTAATTCATAAGCATGCAGAAATTATATGCCCCACAGTTTGACACCAAATCTTGTGATTATCTCTGGCTGCACATTATCATCATGAATTTCAAGCATGAATGGGTAAAACCTTCATTAGAAATTATGGACCCACTGTTTAGGAAAAAAAAATGCTAACATCAAAAGTGAGGCTGGCATTTGGTAAGCCTTCAAAAGCACAGCTCTGCAATTGTTTCAGCCTGATTAACCATTCACACCTTTGCATTTGTTTTAGAAAACTAAACCATCTGCAGTTTTTTTTTTTAAATCTTTAAAGAGTAAATAATGCTATTGGACACTGCAGTTTGTTTTTCCTGCAGGTAAACAGAATGAGTATCAGAGTCCAACAAGCTGGCAAATAATGTTTTTTAAAGGAAAGGAAAATCTAAGAAGGCAGAGATTTTTAAGGCAGTAACATACATTATATCTGAAGAGAAGGATTTAACAATTTGAAGCTCTGCAGGTACCAGCCTTCCACCTCTCATAGCCACAACATTTGGTGATTATGGATTGCCACTCACTATTCCTCCTGCTGAAATGATATTCCAGGGTCTGTACTATTCCCTCCAATTTTCTCCCCATTAAGCATTTTCCATTTGCCACTCCCAATTCCCAGTCATCCTAATTACCACAGAATTTCCCTGCAGATTTCTTCCTCCCATCAGCACCAGACATCAAACATGCATCACCCCCATTCTCTTAGGCTGTTGGTATCTTGTATTGTGCAACCCTTGCTCCTCCTCACCACCTTTCTTCTCGACTTGCACATTAGCTACGCTCTGCCAGCCAGCTGTACCACAACAAGGATGCCAAAGAGCAGGGCAGACCCTGACAGCTACTGACAATATGGCCGGTAATCACTTTCCTATTGTGTAGAATTCCTATTGTGTAGAATCTTTACCATTGACTTTTTCAGGGCTTGCTAATTTTTTTTAAAAAAGTTCCCAAATGCAAGTTAATTTTTGCAATGATATTTCTAAAGTTCATTATTTTCCACCTGCACTAAAACATCCTAGACACAACATTTAAAACCCAACAATATGTAATATTTTTGAGGTGCCATGGCAACCAAAGATTAAATTTGAATTTGAATAAAAGAACTCAGTCTCCCTTAAAAATCTTCTCTTAGCTGAAAAGAATACTAATATAATTTTATGTGGAGTCTTGTGAAGTGCATTCAAGAAATGTCAAACTATATTTTTAGCTATGGAGTTTGTTTAATCCCATAAGACTCTATCTTGCCTTTATGTTGACAAATGAATAGGACTGAAATATCAGGGCTCTGAGCTTCTGTCAGGATCCACTTTACATCAAAAGTTGTTGTTCTTGAGCAGGTGTTTTCTGAAAACTTCTGAATTAAAATCTACACTTACCTTATGATTCCCCTGGGTTTGCTATTGAATTCCTTTGTTGCCACACCTTAATTGACTCCAAGCATTACTTTTATAGACAAGGCAATGAAGTGTTGTGGACACACAACACAAATGAGAGGCTCCCGATAATTGTCATTGACTAGGAAAATCCCACCTTTATACACCTGCTTCCCAAATTTGCTTCTTGAATGACATATCTGGCCCAAGCTCCTTTTTCTTCATGTTTTTCTGCATATAATCCATTTTAGAAAATATAAAATTAGTATTTTCATAAATTCTACAACTTGGACTCTACTAAAATAAGCAGGACTAAAAGTACACGCAAGGCTCAGGGTTTAGAGCACTGGTATTGTAAAAGTGCACACAAGAATACTATTTCAATGAGTGTCTCATTTTTGCCTCAAATACTTATAGACTATAGAACTCAGAGCTCATGAGCAGGGAAGATTATGAGAAAAAGTTTTATGGCAGTTAAAAGTTCAAATTATCTAGTTTGTGTCAAGATTATACTTTAAAATTTTGCATTTTTTCAACACTACTTTTTAGTCATTTATTTTAGCAAATAGTGACTATGACTTACTCACTCAAGACTGTCTTGTCATCTTTTGAAAAGCATACCTAAGTATTCCTTAAAGAATATAAACTTTTCATCATATGTTTTCATCACTATACTTATTTCATGTAATTTATATCTTAATTCTTATAAGCAGAGAAAATTCTGGCAAATGACATAACACTAACATCAGGTATATTTATAATTTAGAAAGACCTACTTAAAGCCAACCTCATTTTTTTTAAAAAAAGCTTGCTATGTAAAATGGTGATTATATAATCTAGGTATCAGTTCCTGTTCGGCTGAGCTATGGAAATGACAAGCACAGCAACAATAAAAAGACATTAAAATTAGTAAAAAGTCTTCATTCAGAAAATGCAAATTGTGAACTACATTTTAGGATGTTCTCATTTATAAAACACTATAATTTGTTAAATTAAGTAACACTAACAATATTAACAATCATAATTCCACATGCTTTATCTTTGATCTCACAGCAGTTCACAGCCATATTCTGTGAGTAATAATTACTAAACGTAAGCCATGCCTGGCACATGGCAGCAATACTTACTCATGTTTAATAAGAGGTGAAGAATCAAATTAAAGCATATGGAGAATAGGGGGAGCAGGTCGTCTGCCGGTGGGAGGGTAAATCGGAAGGAAGTTTATGTAGATTACACTGTATTACAATAGGCAACATTATAAAAGGACTGTTTTTCATATTATGAACTGGAAAGTGGGGGATGGGACTTGCCCTGATGACTACAGAGAGGAAAACTGATTGAATAATTTGAGCCAAAACCTGGGCTTAGTGATATTTCTCAGCTTTTCCATCAAGGCTGGTATACTTTTAGGGGAATTCACTGTGAGCATCAGAAGGAATCCACAATCAAGTTCTTCTGTAAGAATCCCAAAATAAGTTCTAGTCTGAGCCCTGGAGGCTAGGTGACATTTTCTGAGCATTTATATTGCCCTGTGGCAATGTGTGGCCGTTGTTGGGGTGCTGCAACCCAAAGAGGAAGCCAGCCCTCTTCCCATCCGTTTTTCCCTTCCTGCCTGCTTCTCTGCTGTACCAGTCTCCCAGCACCAAAAGATTCCTCCCCTTGGTTTCCCTTCAGCCCTAACATTTGATGGTTACAATCCTATAATATATGATTATTTGACATAGCATATGTCAAAATGAAACATGGTCCCCCAAACTTTTCTGTGTTTTAGAATCTCTAGGATCTTTTAAAAGTTCCAACACCCAGGCTTCATGCAGACAAATTAAACCACTGTCTCTGGGAGTGGGACACAGGCGTCAGCAGTCTTTGAAACTCCCCAGGTGATTGCAGTGCGCAGACAAGTTTGGAAACCGTTGCCTTACAGGATTCAGGTAAAAATTGATTGGGGCGATAAACTAAATAAGCTTGATTCACTAAACCTATATAGAAACTGCTTAAGAGCTTTATAAATACTGGCATTGTAATGATATTTGTATTCATTCAAGATTTCCACAATACATATTCATTAAGTACCCATCTGCACACCATTTCCTGATGATAAACCAAAGCTAGTCAGTCAACAAATACAGCATGAGCTTGAAGTCTCTCTGCACCCATGCTGGTAGGGGCTAACCTGACTGCACTAACAAGCGTTTCATTAACACTTCAGTAAGTGTTATTATGAAAATGATTTTTACCCACTTGAGCCTTAAATGTTTGGGTGGAATAAGTGCTAAGTGGTACAAGGTTTCTGATTGTTCTTCTCAGCTATGATTAGTGTGCAGGGAGTTCTTGTCTCCCCTGAATTTTAGTGGTCATAACAAAACAGGGAGGACCAACCCTTTAGGGAACGGATAAGTTTACATGGCGTGAAGAGATGTTACAAAATGGCACCTGCCCAAAATTCATTCCCTGTGTTGTTCTTGCAACATTCATGTCATGCATGTGTCAGTTTCCAAGTTAATGTGCCCTGCTTAAAAAGCATGAAACAGGAGTTTCTATCAGGCGACAAGTGAGCAGAATTTGTGCTGAAGTTGTGTCCTACTTTGCATCACTGGTATTTTTGTATTAAACTGAATTTTAATGCCTCTGTGCAGGGACTATACTCTCTGGTTCAGCACAGCCCACCCGCCCCCAATATACATCTTTTTATCTCATACCAGATGTTTCACACTTTTACTAGATCAGCCAGGTCTTGAGGGCATTCGAATTTGCAACTCTGATATTTATTATTTATGCAAGTTTAACACAGAAAGCCACTGTCACTCATTAAAACTTCACCATAAATTGATGATTTAAGACACTGAAAAGTGGTTAGTGAGATTTGAATAGATCAAAAGGTGTTGCAGGACAACTTCTACAAACCACGAGCATTCACCAAGCCAGCAATCTAGGGAGAGGTTGGCAGGGACAAGGCCCTTGTGGAAATTCCTTTAATAAGAGAATGTTAACTTTAAATGCAAAGGTATTATGACTCCATTTCTACTATATTTAATAAAATCTAATGTTTACTCCCTCACCCACTTGTTTTTATTTTACCTATGCTTAGTATATATTTGCCAAGTGAACAGATTAACAAAGAAGTGCCCTTAGCAGAGTTCTGAAATACTAAAGGCTTGTAATTTTGTAGTGTCAAAATTTGAAAAATATTTTAAAATTATGTATAGAGACAACTTATTTGATAAGTTTTGTCATGTAAAAATATTTGTGGGGGGAAAAAGGTAGTTTGAATGGAGGCAAAAAGATGATTATCTTATCTTAAGAAATAGTTGGGCAAAAGTATTACTAAAAATAAATTTGAACTATTCTCTATTTGGTTGAATAGGCTCTGAGCTTCACAAGTCCCTTGACACCAGAAAAAGCATTTTCTCAAAGATATGTAATAGAGAGATAGTCACTTGAAGGCATCAACAATTTGAGAACGGTGGTTAACGGCACTACAACAGAGGTATTGTATCAAAAAGCTACTCAAGATGTTCTAAGGCTAAGAAGGTAAAGTATGCAAATAAGTACCAACAATAATTATTCTGATTGGTTTTTTTTCCTGCTTGTCTTTTTCAGTGTAAATATAATCAAAATAAATGATTATTTTTAGATACCTAGCATCTGGTTGGGAAGAAAATTGGTTCATTTTGCTAATTTTTTATTTAAGTAACATAAAATACATTGTTTTTTTAAAAAATATATTTGCCAAAAATCTTCCATTGATTCTATCATCTCTAGGTAAAATTGAAAATGCCAAATAGAAATTAGGATAATTACAACACAAGGAAAAAAGTACTCAGAGCTTGAAAAATATTAGGTTTCATTTTTCTTCAATAGCTACAGGTCCACAGTATTTTTTAATGATGTATTTTAAAACCTTTATGAGAGGTACTATTCTTTCCAATGAAAACAGATGGCTTCTCTCCAGGTTTTCTGTTTCATCTCAAGCATTTGACTCATTTAGGTGTTACTTCTCATATATCCTCTGGTTAGTAGTCAAGTTGAGAACAATTTGGAATTTTCCAATTGGCACATGTGGTGTCCTACTTTCTTTTTGTGAGCCCTGGTCTATAGCACTAAAAAAAACTATTGATGTGTGGATTAATAAAGTGTGGTATATGTATAGCATGGAGTACTACTCAGCCATAAAAAATGGGGAACTAATACCTCTTGTATTATCCTGGATGGAGCAGGATAGAGTCACTCTTCTAAGTGAAGTATCACAAGAATGGAAAAACAAGCACCATGTGTACTCACCATTAAACTGATACTAACTGAACAACACTTATATGCACATATGGAAGTAACATTCATAGGGTGTCTGGCACGTGGAAAGGGGGAGAAGGAGATGGGTAAATTCACACCTAATGGGTGTGGTGCTTGCTGTCTGGGGGTGGGGCACACTGGTAGCTTTGACTTGGGCGATGCCACAAGGACAATTTATGTGACCAAAGCATTTATACCCCCGTAATATCCTGAAATTTAAAACGAACAAAAACCTATTGATGTGGACTTTATCTTCCATTTTAATTGATACTTTTGGAAATACGAAAGGTATTTATTTGATCTTATACTTGACCATCAAATTCAGTTACTATTGCATGCTTAATTGGCTCCTTGTGCAATATCATGTTCAAAAGCTACTTAAGATGTTTCACTGAGCAAGTTTGTAGACTAGTGAGGGATAGTTGAAGTCAGGCCCAGGTCTGGGCTAAACCTTAACATATTTTGTCAGCCAGGGCAAAAGGAAGTTTTTTATTCCTAATCAGCCATACAATATATAAGAACAGAGAAGGATATATGCCAAACACAGTTTTTAGCAAACTCTTACTTAACCATTTCTTATCAAAGTACTGTATTCCCTCTGTTCACTCAAATTACTTGTCTCTTGAAATATGATGTAATAGCTTCTATAAAGCAACAACAACAAAACATAAGTACAGGGTACTTCATTCCTATAAATTGGTTCTTGATATTTATAGAACATTTAACTACAAATGCAACATACTCCATGAATATAAAATCTTTAGTGCTCTAAAAATTCTTATGGCAAACAACTGCTAAAGGATAGCAATTTAATATAAACAAAACACTTAGCATTTAAATAACCAGGAATTGCAATCTCTATCTTAAACAATGATATTATAATATAAAACTTATCCTTTTACTTTCTTCCAGTCCAGGAATAAGATATTTTCCAACATCTTTGTCAAAAGAGAATGGGAATAAATAGCTGAATTTGAAAAGCAATAGTTTGGCTGGGATATAATGGTAGTACCACTTGGTCCTGGTAAGATACACACTTTCCTCCCCAGCTTATGACAAAATCCAACAAATTTAATTGACATGGCAGGAAAAAAAAATTAAACCAAAATATATGTCTATATACCATGTTGTATTAAGATATACAACTAAATATTCTCAAGAAAATGATTTAGTTTGGCAGAACAGTATGGTATTTGAAAATACTGAAAATTTTGGAACCAGATTACCTGGGTTTAAATCCAAGTTTTGCCACTGACTAGCTGTGTAACCTTGGGCAAGGGCAAGACATTTAACCCTTCTAAGCTTCGGTGTCTTTACCTGTTTTCAGGTTGTTACAAGTGGGAAATGAGTATATATCTGATATAAAGTTAATAATATAATGAAATAAATACCAGTTGCTAGTAGCTGAGATTAGAACTTGAAAAAAGAAGTGCTTTTTGTTTTTTTTTTTTTTTTGGAGACTGGGTCTTGCTCTGTTGCCTGGGCTACAGTGCAATAGCTGCATCATCACAGTTCACTGCAATCCCCAATTCCTGGGCTCAAGTGATCCTCCTGCCTCAGCCTTCCCAGAAGCTGAGAATAGAGATGTGCACCACCACATCTGGCTAATTTTTTTTTATTTTTTGGAGAGATGGGGTTTCATTATGTTGCCAGGCTGGTCTCGAACTCCTGGCCCCAAATGATCCTCCAGCCTTGTGCCTGGCCTGAGCTTCTTTTGTAGCACGTTTAGTAGTATTTGGATTACCCCTCTGATCATTTCTTTTACCTTTTATTTAGCACCTCCTGTGACCCCATTGCTATTGTAAATATGTACATATGTGTGTGCACATTTGTGTGTGTGAGTATAGGCACTATTCTAAATATATATAATATATAATTATATTCATATAAATATAGTATATATTTATATATAAACATTATTCTAAATATGTATATTTAAAATAGTTCTTGGCCTACAGGAGGTGCTAAATAAGAAGTAAAAGAAATGATAAGGGGAGTAATCCAACTACTTCTAAAAATACTACTAAAGAAGCACATAGCTTCGTTTGTGAGTTCTAATCTGAGCCTGTATTAATAACCAGCACTGATTTCGTTATATCACTGACTTTCAAAGAAAAAACATCAAATATCAATGCCTCCTGGTTTTTACTTAAATTTCTTCAGGTAAATTATGGACAACTCATGCTTTAAAATGTGTGAAATAGGCCGGGCGCGGTGACTCACGCCTGTAATCCTAGCACTCTGGGAGGCCAAGGCGGGTGGATCGCTAGAGGTCAGGAGTTCGAGACCAGCCTGAGCAAGAGCGAGACCCAGTCTCTACTAAAAATAGAAAGAAATTATCTGGCCAACTAAAAAATATATATAGAAAAAATTAGCCGGGCATGGTGGTGCATGTCTGTAGTCCCAGCTACTCGGGAGGCTGAGGCAGTAGGATTGCTTGAGCCCAGGAGTTTGAGGTTGCTGTGAGCTAGGCTGACACCACGGCACTCACTCTAGCCCGGGCAACAGAGTGAGACTCTGTCTCAAAAAAATAAATAAATAAATAAATAAATAAATAAAATGTGTGAAATATTATGTTAAAAAAATCATAAAGAATGTGTGGACAAAGGAGATACCTGCCATGAGAAAGTATAAACCAAATAACAGAAATAAAGTGTAATGGAATTGAGAGAGGCTAACACTGAGTTGGGGATGAAAAGGTGAAAAATGAGCATCCCTTGCCTCTAGTAGTTCTGTCTTTCTATAAGAAATGTCTTTAGTGTCTTTCATATCTTAATGTAGTTCAATTCAATACCTTTTCCTAGGTGCCTTTCATATCCTTAGTGAATATGAATTATGGAATTTATATTCCATAAATTTTTAATGAATGAATATAAATTGCTTACAATATACCTATCACATACAATAAAATTATTTGACATTTTTAATGGGCACTGACATGAGGAGACTTATAGCAAAAGCCAGAATTTGCACTTCTGTTCTTAAATATCTATATATTATATAATACCATAATCTTTTTTACTCAGAAATCCTTTTCCATTCCATGTCATATTCTATTTGTACTTTTTAAAATCCAAGATTCCTGAAAATTAAAAGACTCTTGATCACCATTTATGATGCTATCAGAACATAGGAAGTTAGACGCTCCTGCCTTATTAATTTTTTAGCAAGAACTTATTATTTTGAAGGAACATGAAACACAAAGCTAAAATATTTATAGAGACATTAAAATATTTATACATGCAAAAGCAAAATGACCATATTTAGTTCCCTCTAACTTTCCTAATGAATAAAAAGGAAATTTAAAAAATAATTCCTCTTTTATACTCTTTGCTTCAATCAAATGATCAAAGACACTGGTAATGTTCTTTTGGCAATTACGGGAGCCATGAAATCTGCTGTCCTCGGGTTTTGTCTGTGTGGTCATCAGTGTTGATGCTCCACTCAGGTTCTCTTCATCTGCTGAGCACTCCATTCCCCAAGAGCATATCACACGCCCAGTGAATCAGGCCAAGGCCAGACTTTATGTGACACCATGTAACTACATCTTTGCTGGCCTCCTTCCCTTCCTCTCTCCTGTTTCTCTCATCTCCTTACAGAATTCCCAAGAGCACTTCCTCAATAAGTCATGTGCCACAGATCCCTGATGCTTGCTTTTTTCTTAGGGAATCTCACATAAGATGGAATTTTTAAAGAAAGATAGTATATTAATTAAATGCTTGATCTAGTTTTCATTTTCACTCTACAAAGTAATGAAATCCAACATACAAATTTACCAAGCATGAAGTTAACTAATCAGGAAGTAGGTTGAAGTCATGAAGTAGTGCTAATTAGCAGGCAAAAGAAAAAACCCAGAGTAATGCTTGGCTCTTGGGTCCAGCCCCCCTGGTTAAAGATCTGGTTTGCACCCTTCCATTTGTCATAGACACTCGTTCAATGAGTTTGCTAGCCCTGTCCTTCTATTCCAGGTTTCGCAGTTCAAATTTTTTTCTATTATGAAGTTCAGTAAAGCTATCATTGCTACTTTATTTCACGTACTAAATCAAATTCAATTGTACTTTTCATTCTGTCACTTTGAAACATCAGTGGAAGAGAAATAATTAGAAAACTGGCATTGATCATAATATGAATTGTCAAGCTCAATTCCAGACAGAATAACAAGCTAGATGTGATGCTGGTTACATTCCAGGCTATTGTTCATCGGCAAACTTAGAATTTGCAGAACAGTCCACAAAACAGTGGCATGTACATACTGCAAAATTCTGAACTAAATGAACCATTTTTAATTTGTTCCAATGAAAATAACACAGATAGTCAAATTCCTTCCTTAATAAGTATGCAATAAGCACGGAATGACAACAAAAATCTATATTTGAGGTTTGTATGTACAAGGTCTGTCGGGAAAGTATCCAGCCATGTGAACTGTTCTCATTATATTAACAATGGCTGGATACTTTCTGGACAGATCTCCTTGTATACATAATTATAAATTTTATTTCATATTTTCTATATTTAAGCTGAAGGAATACTTTACTACCAAACACTGCAAAAGTATTTCCTGTCTCTATTCTTTTCTACCTCTTCTAGGTTTATAAATAAATATTAAAGTATCCACCATTCTTTAATTCTCTCTGCCTTTTTACTGATGTTTAACCAATTTTCTGTCTTCAGTAGTAATCTCTCCTTGCCCGAGTGACCAAAGGGACATATCTCAACACAGTTTCCTGCTACCCCAGAGCTGGGAGTGACACTATGCCGCTGACAGCACCAATGACCATTTGAGGAGTGCTCCGGTTGGACCCATGAGAAGCTCAATCTTTGTTTTATATTCTTTGTCATTTACATTCAAGGGTCACATCACCATTCTGTGAGAATCACACTGATGATGCATTACTTTCATGCAAGTGTGTGTTCACAAGCATGTGTCCCCATGGTTATGGAAACAGATTTAGCAGGGTTCAGGTGGGGTGGGAAGAGGAGAGAAGCAGAGGTGATACCTATGTACCCTGAACAATAAAGCACTCTCCTCTTGCTACCTTTTAAATATTTTAGACTACCCATTTTACAATAAGCCACAAAACTGAACTAGGAAAAAGGAAATAAAATCTAGTGGTTAGGTGCCCTTGTGATCTATTTATTCTTTCAACAGATATTTTTTGAGCACCTGTTTTATGCCTGGTTCTGTGTTGGGTGCTAGGAATACATTTGTAAAGATGATTGACATTGTAACTTCCTTCTAGAAGCTTCTAGTCAAGTAAGGAAGAAAGAATTTTCAGCTTTGCCTCTTACATAAATAGTCTTTTGAAACAAAGATAATAGCAACATAAATATTAATTATAAGATCTCTCTGAAGAAATAGAATATGTGTGAAAAATAAGAAGGCAAAATTTGTCATTCAAATATTTAGATGATGTAATACTTATATGTAAAGCAGGCACAGTTAAAATTGAAGGGTGAAATACATTTTTAAAAAGCATTTTTTTCTAAAATCATATTCTTGATACAGTCTCAATGAAAAGAATTAAATTTAAAATTTTTATTTTTTGTTATACTCCAACTACAAAGTCTATGTTTTTATTTTTTGTTATACTCCCACTACAAAGGCTATGTTTTATTAATCCAAAGGCATTTCTGCATGAAAGTATTGGCTAAGTTTGTCTGGCTGCAATGAAACTCCAAGTTCTAAGAAAAAAAAAGCTGTTAAAATCATATACAATTTTATAAATGAATGTTTACTATAAACATTTGAAATAAAGGTAAAGTCAACTGTAAACAACTAATTGTTTTCTGTGTTTACGACATTGCTTCATGGTAGAACCTTTGCTAATAGTGGCAAATATATATATATAAACACTCACAGATAATCCTGGGAATAATGTGTCAAAGCCAAGCAATGTCCTGTGACTACTGGGAGTTGATATACACAGCACTTAGTTTTTAGGATTAGGATTACGGATTTATGATGACTTCAGAATTTACCATCAGAATTGTCTTCTTGGGTCATAGCTCAACTTCACCTTGTTTGTATGCCCCTCACCCCAACAAGAACCTCAAACCTGGAGTCTGATGTCCCCACCACATGGTTGGTCATACCATTTAATGCTGTAAGAGAAAGGCAACTAAAACTGTATGCAGCAAGGGGCTTGGGAAAAGGTATGGTTATGTATAGATAAACAGGAAGTGCTGTCCCCTTCTGGTAATTAAACGAGTGGTAGAAGCAAGTGCCATCATCATGTCCTCAGAATCACCTGCCACCCTTAGACCTCAGCAGAAGCTGAAGCAGCTATGGCAAAACTGGGGCAATGTGACATGGGACTGGTTGACTCTCCTCCAGCTCCTGGCTCAATGGCACAGCGTGTGGGCACATAGGTGGCTACACGGAAATGGTGTTGCATGTGACTCCCAGTGTTGTTGTCTTATGCACATCTTCATGACAGAGCTCTTTTCTGTCTGCCAAGAGCAAAGGGCCAGCTCATCACTTTATGTATTTCTTTTATAAATTTTTTAAAAACCTATTTGACCAAAAAAATCAGTAACCTTAAGTCTGCTTCATGTATCTTTTATCCTCTGCATGAGGAGTGCCACAGAGCCAGGAAAAGTCAGGACTGCCTAGGAAATTGAACCTAGTAGACCCTGATGCTCCATAGTGTGAGGGCCAAAGGTATTTCTCAAATTGGTTGACATCATCCTTGTCTTTGGATCACAAAACCCTGGGAAAGTTTTGAATTATTTCCATAAAAGAAAATTCTCCATTTCAGTAATACAATAAAAGGTACACTTCAATTATTAATGTAAATAGTCACTTGGTTTTCCATGACAGTTACCTTCATCATTGATATTCATTTCATGATGAGAATTCTATAGACAGATGAAGGTCAAAGCTACCATAGACTTCTCTCATGAGGAAAAATATTATTTTTAAAATGTTATCAATGCACACATATGTAGACATATAAATATTTATATGGAAACTCACTGCCCAGTTGGTGGAAATGGGAATAGAAATGATGTGCTCTGGGAATCCTCTTCGTGTGACTGTACTTTCAAATCAGGAAAGCTCGGTAATTCTTTTGCTATTTCTATCCCCACGCCTAATGGGGAAAGGTCAATGTTTCATAAAACATAAGCATAAAGAGACTTTGGATTCTCCCCCAGGTTACAGAAAGGAAAGAATGAGAGGCCCCAGAAGGTTAGATGACTTAACATCACATCACAGGATTAAACCTAGAACACAGTTTTCTCAACTCTCAGTGCAGTCCTAGTGCTGTGGTATAGTAGTAATCTATTGTACAGAAAAAAGTAAAGTTATCAGGTTAACTAGTAGAAATAGAAGACATTAAAATAGTAAATTTAGAAGAAACTATGAAGGTTGGCCAGACCTTGGAGAGAGACAGACCACAGGCTGAACCGTGGAATTATTTGTCTTCCCTTTAACCACATGAGGAGACAGACAAATGCCCTGCAGAAATCCAGCCAGGAGTGGTTACAGGTCTTTGGTCAAAGCTGGACCATGCACTTTCCTCTTAAAGCTGCCCTAGTAATTGGACCCCATCTTATAATTACAAAGGAAAAAAAATGCTAATTAAAAAAATAATGAACCAGTAAATGGGGGGGTGAGGGCAGAGCTGTATATGGTATAGGAAAGCACCACCTTCAGGAAAAGTCTGAGAAGGAACTGGATGGAATTGGGTCACAAACAAATAATGACGGCCTAATGGGAAGGAAAATGATTTATGTATCAAATGGCTGGCATGAGCCTGCAAACTCCAGAGTGAGCTCCTAGGTCATATCGGTTTGTTGTTTCTCCCCTGACTTTTGTCAGGCTCAGTGTTAGACAAAAGTCGGGAAGCAATGCACCATATCAATTTCGTCTCCTCTAGCACTGGCGATTGGAAGGAAACTCCAAGCACTCTGGACCCTGGGCTTGGGTTAAGGTGGGATGTTTACAGTCCTGGAACTCAGGAAGTGTAGGCATTCCAAGGCTTGGATCAATGTCCTGCCTTGGCCATCCCTTCAAGGGACTGGGCCCAATTAAGAGGATGAGGGTCCAAAAATGTGAACAACAATAAAGCACTTCTATCTACCTTACACTTTAGCATTTTAAGTCCTATCACAGAGCCAAACATTAATCTTCACAGAAAATATGTAAGTCAGGTAGGAACTATTAATCCATTTGCGAAATGTGCAACCTGAGCCTCAGAGGACTGTATGTTATTTGTGGAAGGCCAAACCATAGGTGGCAACGTCAGAGAATCCAAATTTCTGAACTCTTGTTCTAGTTCTCTTTTCCATTGTATTAAGCAGATTCACCATAAAGTGAAGTCAAAATCACAATCCACAATTAATATAGAACTTTTTTAAAAGACATTCCTTCCCTCAAGCTCCCAGGAAATTATGTTTTTCAAAGTTCATATATGTCCTTCTAAACAGCTTTTCCCAATGGAAATGGAAATTTTTGACATGAAGCAGCCTGGTTTCAATGACTGGCCTATTCTAATTGCTATTTCTAGAGATCACAAATAATATAAATAATTTTTCAAGTTTACATTTTAATGTTAATGGAATTGGACACTTCTGATAATCTGTTAATATTCTAAAATCAACAGAGGCTCAAAAATAGTATGTGCAAACCCTTTTGTGGTTGGCTGACAGTCTTCCAGGATGATCACACTAGGAGCAGTGAAGTTAGAACTGCTTCCTGTTTCCTGAAAATACCCGTTCTAGGTAGAAACAAAGCAGGAACTCTGTTGTGACAATTTACCTACTATATCTGGCACACCTCTGTAGGGGCCTGTCCACAGCAAGTCTTGTTTGAGTCGGGCATTATCTTCCTTTTGGTAGATCTCCTCATTTTCAAGTGAATGGACTGACAAAGATAATTAGGACTAACTTCACTTATGAAAGGTGTCAATGAAGTGTTTCATTTTTATAGGAATTATGCTCTTTGCACTCTGTGATTCTCTTCTAAATTTATAGGACCTAGAGGCTTTTTAGCAACACACTAAATTTAAGTTTTTAACTCAATGGTTAAAAACAGAAGTTATTCTCTTGACAGATGAGCTCAGCATGAGATATGGCTTGTCTATTAATTGCAGGCTTATAATAATAAGGATTAATAATATCCAAATGAGAATAAAACAGACAATTCTCAGAACTCTTAGTCACCATTTAGTAGGTTCAATGAGAAGAACAAATGCAGAAAATTATTTTTAAAGTCCTTAAAAAATGTTTCATATGGTCTTCTCAAATAGGCCAGACCACATTCCTTAACTGAAAATTGTACATATCAAAGAAAACCCAAACTTATTTAAACAAACAAAATTATTTAGAATTTCACAGGGATAATTTTCTATTAATTTTATGATGTTTATATGTTTGTATGCTCAAACATACTGTGTGTGGACGGATGGATGGATGGATAGACAGATAGATAGGAAAGTAGATTCTGGTGGAGAGTCATCACTAATATTCTAATTTGCATTGATTTTTTTTTCTGAGGTCCAGAGATACTATATATAATCTCTGACTTTATCTATACTCATAAATTTATTCCATTTGAAAGAGAGATAATTATTTTACTCCAAACCATCAAAAGCAGGTTCTGTCCAACATTACAAACATGTCTTCCATCTGATGTTTGTTTTAAATGGGTGAAGTTAAAATTTTCTTACCATCCAAGCTGTGACAAAGTCCCCCATCCAGGTCCCTACTGCAGCTAATTTCATGAAACTTTCATTTCGGATGCCCATATAGTCTGTAATGATATATGCTCTGTGGAAACAAACACACAAGACATTGTCCGGACTCAGAGAGCCATACAGTCAAAGCTTTCTGATTCAGCAACAGGCAAAGGGACTTTTCCCATTTCCAACAAGCTGTCTTTCTCTTGTCCCATCACATATGCTTACAAATCTGGAAGACTATTGAGAGCTCTGATGGTGTCTGGTCACTTTCAATTAGACTTGAAAACTGAATGTGGCTCTACTAATTACCATGTGCATTTCATATTTGAGCCGTAAGACTGATGACAGCTTTTGAAAAATCAAACAGAAATACTCAGCAAAGATACCATCTCATGATCACTCAAGTATGAGCAGAGCAGAAACTATTCATGAATTAGAGTAACTTGGGAGAGAAGAACTAATTTTCCTTCAGTTCTGTCAAGTAAGAACCACTGAAAAGCTGGGACTAGGCTTCAGATATATTGTACCTGAATAATGTTCAGAATAGTGTCAAGATTTAAGAAAAATTTCCACACAATGAAGCAATGTAAAATTTGATTCAAATACGTGTGGTTTAAATTATTACTAAAATAATAATAACCAGAAGATTTAAGTTTATCACTTGCTTTTTGTATAGCTAATCCTTGTTTCCACTGATCCTTAGATACTAATAATAAGACCATGCTTACTGTTTATAAAAAGCATTTCCATTTTCATTTTCTCACTGGATATTCAAGAAAACTCTAAGTATTATTTTTCCCATTTTGCAATTTCTCTGAGAAAACTGGGACTCAGATCACCTAACTTCCCCAACCAATATCACATAACTAATGTACAGTAGCTAAGAATCAAATTTCTGTCTCTTATAATTTTTTTACTCTAAGTTCCTTTCACTCGGATTTATTTTTACTTTAAATTTTGCTCCTTTTCTTATTTATAATGATATCTGTACAATTTAGAGTATTAGTAAAACTTGATTCTTCTTAATTTTAAAACAACATACACTAGAAAATGATATGTTTGTTATTTATCTACTGAAATTATGAAGAAGCACATTTTTTAAGTCACTGAGAGGTAAACTACCTCCAGTTTTTTCTTTTCTAGAGTTACTTCAGATGGTTTGATTATTCATAAAATAAACATATATTTAAATAGTTTTATTACTTAATAACCAAAGCAAACTTATAAACTCTTAAAACAACTCTTTTTCCACAAGCTTCATTCACCTACCTTGGAGGGTCTGTGTAAATGTCTTAAGGTCTCACCCTAAAATTCTGGATCTCTAATTCCATGGATTTCCATAATGACCAAAATTTTATAAGTATTATAAACTTGCAATGCTCCAGGGATAGTTATCAGCACTTTAAATACAGTGTCTCTATTAACTTTCATACCAGTACAATGAAATGTATTATTATTCCTAATTTATAGATATAGAATTGAGATTTTTTTAAAGTTCAAGAATTTATTTTGAAATAATTTCAAACTTCTATAAAAGTTAAAAGTATAGTACAAAGACCTCCTACATACACCTCATTGAGATTCCCAACTTTTAACATTTACCATATTTGCTCTATCACTACCTTTTCTAAATATATCTTATATATTAATATATCTTACATATTATATATCATATATTATATATATCATATATATACCATATATATATGACTGTTCATCTTTCTTTGAACTATTTGAAAGAAAGTTATGGACATCATGTCCATTACCCCTAAATACTATGGTGTGTCACTTCCCTAAACAAGGACACTCTATCATCTAACCGCTAGGAAACCCTCAAAATCAGGAAATAATTGAAACAGTACTACCTTCTAACCCACAAATCCCATTCATATCTCTCAAGCTTTTCTTTCTGGCCCTGAATCCCATCCAGGAATGCATGTTGCATTGAATTGTGTCTCTCCAGTTACCTCCAATTTGGAATACGGCTATTATGGAATTGAGATTTAGAGAGTTTTTGCAACTTGTTCAAGATCAAGCACCTGGTAAATTGACAGGAATTGAATCTAAACTTGATTGACTTGGAAATCCAGGCACTTATCCACTGTGCTATACCTTCTTCCTACAAGTATTCGTGGAGATATAAAAAGCACAAAGGATATCTACTCTGTCCTCCAGTACTTTAGTAGACAATGAAAATCAGCATTTATTTCCTTTGAAGATAAGTCATTATAAGTCAACAGTAGCATGCAGAAGTTTTAGCTTCCAGAGCTACCATCCAGTCTTGGACTCCTACTCATACTGAGTTCACCAATCTAAGCAGCTTCTACTTGAAAGGCTCCGAGGTTGCTGTTTCTCTATTCAAGGACCACCACCACTGAACAGCTCTGGGGCAGTTAAGTCAATGTTACTACAGAGGATTAGCTCAGATAATTGTCCAGCTCTTTCAGTGACACCTATGTTAAAGAACTTGCTCAATGCCCCATCTGTCCACTTTGCCAATTAGTTCTAGAATATATTCAGGCAGAGTGGAAATTTCAGGGTACATTCCTTGTGATTGTATAGATGTGTATAAGAGAAGGCATCATTTTTTCCATTTCATTGTCTAAAAATAGGAATGGGCTGATACACTTGCAACACATCAATGATCCACCCAAGAAAAATTTGAAAAATCTAAATAAAATACAACAATTACCTAAGAAATCTTCTTAAAGGAATCAGAGAGTTGACGAAGCAATGAAGACTAGAAAAAACAAAATACCAGATTGGAGAGAATTGTGAAAAGGTTAAAATTGTGGAAGGGTTAGCTGTATTTTCTCTGGGCATTTGCTGACTCTGCATGCAAGGCAAGAGGATGAGAATCTTGGGCTTCATTTGGGCAGAGGGCAGTCTCAGTGGGCTGGAGAGGCAACATGGTAAACTTAAGCACCCAAGACCTTAATGAGGAAGGAAGTGCCCAGAAGAGAACATGAAACACAGCTGGTTGTCTTTCAAAGCATTTGCCAAAGTCTGAACTTGTTTGAGGGGGAGGCTAAAAGACTAAGTAGAATCTCTAAAAAGCATTATGGAGGTTTGACAACTTCACCGTACTGAGGAGACTATTACAGTTCAGAATCAGCCAGTGGCTGTAGTCCAAGAGAACACAGGGCTATGAAGGGCTACAGAAAACCAGAGATGGATCAGTCCTTGATAAAAGTGTAAATCAGCCATTACTCAGTCCATTCCATGACTGGATTATGATGATCAGCTTCCACTCTTTCCATCTAATGGAGGAAAGAGTAAACTTTATCTGGAAAAATAAAATATCATCTAGATCCTCTATATATTTTTATACATAACATCTGCCAGTCATTAAAAAATTACTGGGATGTGAAGAAACAGGATCATATCACTGAAAAACAAGAAAAAAATTAACTAAAATGAGATGATAAGCTTTAGGAGGACAGGGAGCTATTTTTGCTATTTTGTTCACTATGGATCCCCAGGATCTAGAGCACTACCTGCATATAGTAAGTGATCATTAAATACTGAACTATGAATTAATGAAGTGACCCAAATTATTCATCTTTATTTCCATATGGCATGGGTAGATTTCTGTATATAAGCCCTAGAAACAGCAATAAAATGAAATTAAATCATGAAGAACTTGTCCACAAAGACATTAAAAGTGTTTTGAAGTTGTTTTGTATTTCACTTTATTTCTCCAGCTACATCTGTAGCTCCTTGAGTACAGGATAGCTGTCCTGTATTCACCTAAAATTATATATCAGCACACAATGAAGAATTTGTCCTCACCTGTGGTTGTGGGCAGATGTAAGTACTAGATGCTACAACATAGCAGATGAGATAGCATCATTTATGAAATAACTAATATATTTAAAATGAAGAGTGATATATAAAGACTAGTATTCAATATTTATTTTTATTTTTGCTTATTTGGACAAATATGAGGAAGAGTTACATATATGCAGACGTGCCATAAAAAATTTCAACTACTATTTCATTGTTTTGCATATCCATTAACATTTAATAATATTTCCTGGTTGGATTGTCAAGGACAGGGTATGCCTATATTTATGTCAGAAATTTTAGTCAGTTTTAACATCACATTGGACTCTAAAAAAGTGAAATTGTACAGCTTCACATACCCAATGGTTTTGAGGCATTATTCAGAATTAAATTTTATTGGCTAGGAGGCACCATTAAAGTTTTTGGTTTGGTGCTTTAGCTGATTATTTCAACTATTCATACATCATTTGTTTGTTTTCTTTTATGCTCTAACTGGTTATTTCCACTATGCATACTCTAGAAAATCTTGCAGTTCTACCAACCTTCCAGGTAAATATCAATCATGAATACAGTCTTCAAAGATTCTAAATGAATTTCTTCTCAGACTCTAACCTCAGTTTTTATTTTTTTTCTTGAGATCTCAAGCTTAACCGTCAAATCCATAACAAACATGAGGACACTTCAATATACAAGATCTGGAAAAAGTTAATAATTATCATAACAGCTTGACAACACAAGCTACCAAGGCTATTGCACCTATGTGCCAAATAACTACACTAAACAGACTCTAACATGAGCTAAATAGTCAATAAAATTGTAATATAATGAATTGTTCTTATGGGTGAGAATCTTGATCACTAGCAGCAAAAGTTCCAGTTTACTTCAATCTATTATTTATACATAAGTGGATGTAGTCAATGCCAGGTGATTTAGGGGTTGAGTCTCTGAATATTTAACAGGATGCAATAAACACAGATCACCAAACCAATATAGATTCACGCTTCACTGAAGATCCATCTGTGGCCAGCTGGATTCATAATGTCACAGCTGTCTCTCCCAGTCACATTTGGGCAACATAAGCAAGATTGCGGGCTTCATACACAAGTAAATCACAGGTAAGTAGTTGACTTACATGAGTATATACCTATGTTAAACATAATAAAACTAAAGCAAAAGCTCTAAGTATTCTTAAGACATTGAGGTAAAAATATGTCACTTCAAAATGCCAAGAATTATACCTAGATTTATTATATTAACCTTTTCTTAATCATTTTCTGTCTGTAATGAAATGGTTAACTAGATTAATGACTTTAATCTAATCTCTTATCAACCATTACCCAAATAACCACATTTTAGTATTTTATCTCAAAATTTCTAGTTCTTAACTATCAAAAGATTTTGATGTGGTTCAAAACATGTGTAAGGACCATCAAGGCCAGACCTAGCATTTGAAGCTATGGGGCAAGATCCACTGGAATGTCAAAAATGCTGCAGAAAATTGTTAGATGTGGCCCAGAAGGATTAAAATTGCATCTGGACCCAATAATGCTCACTGATAAAATGCCAACTTAAATTTCCCAACTTTAGCCATTCATTCCCCTAATTTCTATAAGGAAGACATATGTAGGAAGACTACAGATGGAGTTTTCATTGACCAGATCCACCCTGACTATGAATACATCACCCATACACCAATGCTGCCTTCTACTCCTTGCCTTGCTTCGGGCCATTCAGTGATATTTATTTGTGCTGGATACAGAAACCTTAGTACTACATTAATTTCTCCCTCTCCTTTACTTCCAACATTTGATCAATCACTAAGGTTACTTCTGAAAAGCTCTCAAATCTGTGCTGTTTTTCTGTCATCACCACTACCAATGCCTAAATTCTATCCATAATCATTTCTAATCTGAAACTAAAATTATAGCCTCCTAGTCTCCTGTGACTGTTTCCCTCTTACTGTAGATTCTTTATTGCCACCATGGTGGCTGCTGGGGAAGTAATATGGTTTACTAGAGGAGTAGGAGTCTTGGAACCAGAAAGTACTAAGCTTGCACCCACCCATATCCCCACGACCTGGGACAAATGATCAACCTTGATAATCATTCACTTCTTTATCTATAAAGTGGGAATAAAAATACCTTTCCTTCACAGGGGTTCATTGAGGATTCCATGAAATAAACTGTGTAAATCTTCTAGCATGACTATTTCATAATAGGCATGCAAAAAAATGGTAAATGTTTGGCCCACTGGCTTCCATTTTGTAAAATAACAATGGTTCCCATTGTCATAAGGTAAAGCATGGATAAGAAGACATTACACTCTCTGCAAGACATCTTATTATTATTATTTTTTTTTTTTAAGACTCATCTCCTTTCGTTTTACAGTTTCTTTCTTTCAGGCCCTCTGCCCCACCAGGAAATCAATCTCACCAACATACCACCATTCTATGACATACCTTAGCATCACTGCTCACAATGTTCTGTTTGTCTGGAATGTCATCCCCTATCTTATGGCCTGAGATTACTAACTCAACCTGTCCTGTCTACTGAGAAATCTCCTGCCATTACTTTTGAATGTCATCCCTTCCCAGTTGTTGCCATAATACTTTTACTATACCTCTATGCTAAATAATTTTCACAGAGTATTTTACTAGTTTATCAACGGTAAAGAACATATTTCATTCTCCTAGATAAATGAAATTCTTTGCCCAGTGTATAGTATGTTTTGGGAATGCAATTAAATATTCAAATGAATTAAGTAGTCAATTGATTAATGTAAGAAGATTACTTAAATCATCTGACATCAGGGCCAAACTAGGAAGAGCATGAAAGAATAAAGGTAAAAACAAGGATTTGCAACATAAGATAAAATAAAAAGAAACATTGAAGACAAATTGTGGCCTATGTAATTAGGATGTCCTAACAAAGTTAGAATACAGTATCATTGTATCATTTTTATTACCTCTTCTGCAATAAAGAGCTAGAGGCCAGAATATAATCAAAGGAAAACAAGGAACATGTCCTTGACTTTCTGCAATCACACGTTGTAAATTTACTTACTTTGAATATGTTGGTTGACTTGTAATTTAAAATGTAAAATATTAAAAGTCTACTGAGTCATATTATTATTTAAAAATCCTTTAAATGAGACTAGACATTGATACATAATTCAGGGCACCAGTTTGCTGGCACAAACAATACTAGAGCTGTATAGTAAAACACATTTATTTTATGCATATTAAAAAAGAGAGAAAACTATTTCACTGCCCTTCAAATAGGTACTGTCAAACTACACTTATTGTTTATCCTTTAAAGTCAAAATTTAAAGGCCTATAAGGTTAAAAAACAATACATCCTCAAAACTAATTTTGAATTTACAGAAGTTTTGTGGTTATATCTCAAATTTCTTTCTTAATTCAATTTTTTTGGTCAACTTCACAAATACTACAGGAATATACAATCTAATTCGATGCTCAAAATAGTTCTGTCTTCTACTTCTAATAAATCAAACAAACACAGCAAAGACACTTCATGTATCTTTACTAACATCATTAGAAAAATTATGAAAAGAAGAAAGTTTTAAAATCCTGAGCTCATTGCTAAAAGAACACCAATAAATCTTCAAAGAAATCCAGAGAGTCATAAAATACCTAAAAGTAATTTCTTATCTAACGTCATCACATTTTAATGTTAAATGAGATTCAATGTGTTTAGAACTATTAAAATGAAATGTATATAATGCATTGCCATCAATTTTTATTATTGTAAAAGTGGAGTCCAAGCTAAGCCAAATGGTATTAATTAATTTACCCTACATAATCATGCTTCCTTTCAAACTAAATGGAAAAGCATAATATTTTGGAAAGACTTTGATGCTCCTTAAAGTAAAACAGAAAGCAAGTTCAAGTGTAATGGGTGTGCATCAGTGAAGGTAAGTGTTCAGGTGATAAATGGTCAAAATAGACAAAAAATAATGAAATGAAAATAATGGGACATAAATACAATAATTAACATTTTCCAAAAAGTAAAATCTGTCCACTATGTATAATAAAATGAAGAAACCTGAAAAATGAGACTGATTTTCTACTTCCTACAAAATTTTCAGATCCAAAACACTTGTGATAATTATTCTTTTCTTTCTCTTCTCCTTCCCTTCCCTCCCTTCCTTCTTCTTCTTTTCCTCCTCCTCCTTGTCCATCGTCTTCTGGATATGAATTCAACTTCAATACTTCCCCATGGCTACTCAACAGCAGTTCCTAATTATTTGCTTCCTATTCTTATTGAAGAAATTTTAGGTTCCAGTGACCTGGGGAAGGGAGAAGGAGACTGTCTTTTCACCCAGAACCCTTCCTGTAGCATGTGAATTTATATTAGATAATCATTTATCTTATGTCATATTCATTTATTTATTAAACAATTACTGATGTCTCACCATATGCTAAACCATGAGCCTGATGCATGCAAACTTATAAATTTCCAAAGGAAAAGAAATAGCACCCCAGAGCTAGTAGTCACTTCCTAGATTAACCTCTGCACTTTTTGTCTGGTAATTTCCCCCTACCAAAGGGGTAAGCTTATAAAGCTGTGTGTAATGATGCCCAACCCTGCTTCTATCTTATTATTTCCTTTCCTGGTAATTTAGAACCAATACAAAAAAAAAAGAGAGAAAGAAGGAGATCTCTTTCCAGGAGGTTATCCAAAAAACACCCAGGGATTTTTGGTGACCACATTTTGTCCCCTGTGAACTGGAGACAAAGTCTGCAGCAAGAGAGAAGGAAAGAGAAAGAGAGAGGCAGGGGGTTGGAGGAGCAGGGAGACGATGGAGGAAGGCATATTCATGCAAAAAATAAAATAAAAAGAAAAGAAAGAAAGAAGCAAGACAGGGAGAACATGGGTGGTGCGGGAGACTAATTCCAATCCCTTCCTGGGACCTGTATTCCTGCAGCTTGGATTCCATGGGACAATCCGTTTCTTCGTTATAATCACCTCCCATCCCATCTTTTTTCTTAAGCTAACTTGACTGAGCTTCTATTAATTGCAATGAAAAATGTTGTAAACATTCACCATGGAAAGATGGTAGAGTCGAAAAATGAGGTTACAGATATTTTGTTTAATTTTAATAATTCAAAAATTCTTTCGCCTTTTAGAAAGGAATAACACTAAATTGGTTGCAAGAAAAGAGTCACCATTGTAGCTGATAGACCACATTGGTTTTCAAATCATTCCCAGTAAGAACAAGGATAAATGTACATGTGCCCACTCTTTACGACATGCCCTAGGCAATGGGGAAAATTTGTGTTCAAATCTTAATGTACTGTTTACATACACAAATTTCACAAGTGTGCTAAATTTAGAATATCACTCCCCTCTCCAGTTTAAAAAAATGTGGTACATGTTCTATTAAGTAGTTAAAACCAATCTGTTAGAATGCATCTCCATTTTGAGAGGAATTGGGTAAACTACAAGAGTGTGTCAAATGAGTGACAACAAGTAAGGGAATATCTGTGCACTGAAGAGATAAAAAGCTAGATATTACATCTCTCAGCTAGCTAATCTAAAGGGAGCCTGATTTTGAAATAAAAAGTATTGAAAGAGATAAAATAAAGGTAGATAATGAGTAGCTTGGAGAGAGTGGAGGCTGCATTTCTGACAGACTAAAGATTTTTATAGGTCTCTTACAAAGTGTCAGGAGAAGGTAACAAGAAAATCAGATTAAGCAGACATCACTTAGTAGTGTAGAATAGAACCAGAGAGAGCAATGCAGGCGCTTGGGAGAGGGTCCCTAGAATTAAGTTTGCCAATGATATGAGTGACTTGGGGCAGCAGATAGAGCACTCTGGCACGCCTTCCCCTTTTGCACTTGGTGACCCCTGAACTTGGACCCTTCATATAAGAAGCCAAAGCCCCTGGACATCTCCTTAGCCTGAAAAAGCCTTCTTACCATCAAATGCCCTTCAAATTAGAAGTGAGATGGTTC
Organism: Eulemur rufifrons; assembly: GCF_041146395.1. NCBI lineage: Eukaryota > Metazoa > Chordata > Mammalia > Primates > Lemuridae > Eulemur > Eulemur rufifrons. Next base: position 34,460,095 of record NC_090998.1, on the reverse strand, counting down.
TCATTGCTCCCTAAGTTTGCTCTGTAATTTTACTAATTATAGGGCTTCCTTTGGTTTCACCAAAAAGGATTTCATGCTCTGCTTTTGCAGTGTGTGCTTCACAAGCAGCATCATACCAGCCATAGGCCATGGTTGAAAAAAAGAGATAAAGGAAATAAAGCCACATTGCCACCCACCTCGTTAACATGACAAACCCATCAAGCTCCTCTCAATGACTTTTCTGAAAATTCTCTTTGTGCTGTTATAACTAGAACTTTTAGCTACCACAATACTTTTTTCCTCTTCCTCCACTCACTCTAATGAAGGCCAGTTGATACTGATGCCAAAAGCGGTTCCAAAGCTACCCTGTCTTCAACTGATTTTGACCAAAGATCCTACTACTGCTACTTTATTGTCAATATGTGTACCAAGGCCAAGGTACTCATGTCTGTGACACGGACAGTGAGACATATTTGTAACTTCTATTATGGTAACTGACGCCTCCCTCACAAATTTTGGGACCAGTCACCAATACACCCACAGAACTACACCATGCCTGGGCCACCACAAGCCAATATCAACAGTGTTGCTGATGCCTTGGAGTCTTAAACTCCCACAGAGATTATGGAGAAATGCCTCTTTTAACTTTTACTTGCTCTTGTACAATAGCCTCTTGCCTTCTGATTTAGGTGTGAGTTAATGGGACTAGGAATAAAATATGTTGTGCTTATTCAAAATAATCACTTCCTTTCAACCTGCCCATTGTCCTTGAACCACATGTCCTTGCATCGACCATCCCTTAGGTGTTATTTCCCAGGAGGCTCTTTGGTGCCACATGTAAACAGCAGTTTAGAGGCAGGATTACAGGTAAACTTGGCGGAGTGAGAAATTGTGTTTCCTTCCTTCAAATCTACCAAATGACAGTGTACAAACACAAAATAAATAGAAGACTAATCCTGCAGTATAAAAGAAGAGATGACAGAACATGAGAAAATTTTAATGCAATTTTGGAAAGCATATTGAGGAATGGGGATGGGCATAGTTTTAGCTTTCCCTTCTATATTAACTCCTTCTGGGGTATGTATTAAGAAAGAAGCTAAAATCTACCTTTGGATCCCAACGATGCTCAGGAATGGAAGGCTTAGTATTTCTGAAGGTGAGAGAGAGGAAGAATGGAACTTAAAACAGGAGCATCAATAGAAATCTAGCATAACGAGTTGTTATGTCACAAGATACCCTCTTTGACCCAATGAACTAGGAAATGATTTTCACCCCACCCAGCTTTAATGGGATGTTTGCAGCCTGAAAGAATTCAAGCAGGGAATGAGATACCTTAATGAGAAGAAGCTTTAAAAATACAAGGTTTACACACACACACACAGACACACATGCACACACATATATATATAGAGAGAGACTAACTCACCCTACAACTACAGAATACACATTCTTTTAATGCAACAGACAACATTTAGAAATATTGATCATAAATAGGGCCATAAACAAACCTCAAAACATTTAAAATAATTAAATCATACAAAGGATATTCTTTGTCCATAATGAAACTAAATTATAAATCAATAATATATAATTTTATAATCTCTTAGATCATTGGAAACAAAGCGATAAACTTCCAAATAACATATAAGTCAAAAGAGAAATCGCAATGCGTCACAAAAAAATATTTTGAACTGGCTAACAATGAAAGTATTGTGAGATACAGCTAAAACCATGTTTAAACATTTAATTTCAAATAAATAAATTAGAAAAGAAGAAATAATAAAAATTAATGAATTAAGAATCTTTCTCAAGAAATTAGAGAATACCAAAAACCCAAAAAAGAAATAATAAAATTTTTAAAACTAGAATTTAATTAAATAACTAGTAAGGTAAAAGGGAAACACACACAACAGACCAACATAGTCTACTAAAAGATGTAAAATTGATCACTCCCTGATCAAAATACAAAAAGAAAGCACAAATATTCAATGTCAGAAATGAAAATGGGGCAATGCTATAAATCCTGCAGAGATTAAACAGATAATATGAGTGCATTAAAATTTTTTATGCCAATAAAAATTAAAATTTAAGTGAAATCAATAAATTTCTAGAAAAAATACTTACAAATTACCTAACTCTATACACAGGAATTAAAAGGAAAAAAATATAGCTTTGTAACTATTCACAAAATTCAATCTATAATTAGAAATTTTCCCACAAGAAAAATCCAGGCCCAGATGTGCACCCAGAGAAATGTACAGGAATATTTATAGCACCATTATTTATAATAACCTGAAACTAGAAACAACCCAAATGTCTACCAACAAAAGAATGGATGAATGTATTACAGCACAGTCATACAATGGACACTATTAAACAAGGAAAATGAACAAACTACTACTAAACAAAGCCTAGATGGATCTCAGAAGCTGTTATATAAAAGAAGTCAGATAAAAAGGAGAACATATTTTATAATTACAAATACATATCTCAGAAACAGGCAAAACTCAACTATAGTATTAGGGAGGTAGTAAAACTATATAACAAAACATAACAAAGAGCACAAAAAATGAGATAGTGGTTACTTTGGAGGGAAGGAGAAGTTTACTGTTAGAAAAGACAGTGAGAGGGCTTCTGGGATGCTGGCAATTCTTTTGTTTAATATGAATGCTGATTATAACATGGGTAACATGAGTGTTCACTTAATATTTTACAATAATTTACTTTGCAATCTATTTATTCCTTTTTTAGAGATGAGATATCACTCTGTTGCCCAGCCAGGCTCGGGTGCAGTGGTACATTCATAGCTCACTGCAGCCTTGAACTCCTGGGCTCAAGGGCTCCTTCCTGCCTTCAAGTAGCTGGGACCAGAGGTGCACACCACCATGCCTGGCTTACTTTGCAATAATTAAGCTGTACATACATGTTATATATATACTTTTATGTAGGTATGTTATTGGTACATTTTTAAAAATTACAAATATAAAGAATCTATTAGTATAGTAAAGGCTCAAGAAATGGTAGCAATTATTATCATTTTGTGGGAGAAACGCTGGGATAGTAAAAGAACATAGCTTTGAGAGAAAATTATTTTTATGTTGGATTGGAGAGCGCCACAAAGGGAGGTAGAGGAACAACAGAAGATTCCTGATGTGTGATCAAGGCTGTGCCTGTTGGAGCTGTGGAATTAGTGGACTATCCCAGCTAGAACCAGGGCAAGGGAAAGGAATAATAAAAGATGAAGCTGAAAATTAATGAGGTAGTGAAGGGCATTGAATGCCTACAAAGTAATTTAGCCCCTATCTTAAAACCTGGGGACAACTCACATTTGGAAATTAAATTGTTTGAGTTTCTTCCACAAGGTGCTGTATTTTAAACATCTTCCTGCATTTTAACTGAGCATGCGTCTTGGCATCTCTTAATGGAAAAGTGAAGCGATAGCTGCATGCAAGGGCTACCACTCTTACATAAATAATGCCTGATAAGGTAGAAATGAAATCAAGTGCCATTTGAAAGACCCATAAAAATTTATATCTGCTTAATTTATTTCAAGGGGTGAAGCAGAAAGTCACCTCGAAGCAAATGTTCCCTTGGTTCCATGAAGAATCACTCGGGTAATTTCCCAGTAGCTCCCTGGGTTAAGATAAGAAAGTTACCAAGGAAGGGGAATAGGGAAGGGTGTAATGAACTTCTGTGGCTCTAGCAAAGCTCTCTAACACCCCTGACATGCAGAGCTGATCACCAGGGAGGAAAAGGGGAGATCTGCCTCCCAAGATGGGAAGCACACAGGCTTGCTGGGGAGGACCTGAGTCATGCCCAGCGGTACAAAAGACTGGTGAGACCTCTCCAAATAAAAACTGGGGAAAGTGGGCCACCAAGCTGCTGATTTGGGCTACTCACTAAGGGATACGGTGGGAGAGCTGTTTTCGGCATCTAGTATGACTGATAGAAGCTCTTCTGAACTCAATCATCTGGGGTTAAGGACACCTCTTGGCCTATGTAGGGTCTGGGCCAGGGAGGGCAATTATGCTGAGTGGACAGATGTCCATGCAACTATGCGGGGACAAGCTTCAACAGCAACACCATGTAGCAGCAGCAGCAAGACACATGTGAAGTAGAAGAATAATCAGATGGCACAGCTTTTTCTATGGCTAGGATTGGAAAAACACAAACCCCAGTGACCCTACATGGGGCTAGGAAAGGCATCGAGTTTGAGGTTGATTGGGTGAGTATAACTTCAAAAGAGATACTGGACACCTTGCTAACGAATACAGGGAGGGTTTCAAGTCATGAATCAGAAAAGTTAAAATAAATTAGCTCAAATTCGTATTCTGCTTTTGTGAAGCATCTATGCCACCAGCACACGATGTCAGAGATTTCTACATAATCAGCTTAGATGTGTTTGGCATAGATATAATCCTCCACGAACACTGAAAGCATAGGCCTTTGGTGGTAATTAAAGGTCTGTTTGCCTGGGAATTTCTCTTCAGGCAACTCAGGTACAAAAAGCTTAGTAACATACCCGGCCCTGAAAGAATAACCTCTTAGGACGCCTCCCAGCCAGCTGCAACTGAACTTAAAGGGCAGCTGTTTATCCCTGAAGGAGAGGGTCAGCGATTTATTCACTCTTCCAACAGTATCCACTGAACACTTCCTGGACGCCAGGAACTGTGCTAGGTGCTGGGAACACCAAGATGAATAAGACATGGTCATTACCATTTTGCAAATGAAACAAGACTCACAAACAAATCAACAGAGCCCCCTGTGGAAAATGCTCTATGTGATAGGGGAGGCAGGGAGGAATGGAGCCTAATTCTTCTAGTGTGAAGGGGAGGAGGCAGGGAAGAGAGAAGGCTTCACAGAGGACAGAGGAGGGCAAAAGTGTAGGCAAAGAGGGCCGCAAGCAGCAGGGCATGCTAAAAGGGGCAGCTTGGTTAGCTCAGGGCAGCTGCCAGATGCCCCTTGCTGCACGCAGCAGGGGTTGGGAGGCAGAGGCTGCATCCCGCAGGCCCAGCACAACTTTAACAAGGCTTGTGTTTCTAAAACACTCACAGAAATGGGAGCATTAGAAGGACAAACCCCTATCCCAGCGTCTACCTGGATATTATCTATATTTTATCTTTAAAATGCTTTTCATTTAGGAAATTGTATCAGTGAGGGTTCTCCAGAGAACCCTACCTTCTGTAACCAGCAGGTCATGATAAGTAGATAGATGATAGATAGACAGACAGATAAAAAGACACAGACATACACATAGATAAAGAGATTTATTTCAAAGAATTGGCTTATGAAATTGTGGGGCTGGCAAGTCCACAGTCTGTAGGGCAGGCTAGCAGGCTAGAATTTCTTGGGCAGAAGCTGATGTTGCAGCCTTCAGGAAGAATTTCTTTTTCTCTGGGAAACCTGTTTTTGCTTCTGCAGCCTTTCAACCCATTGGATGAGGCCCACCCACGCTATCAAGAATAAGCTCATTTACTTAAAGTCATCTGACATCTGACAGTAGATGTCAGCCACATCTACAAAATACCTTCACAGCAACGCCTAGATTCATGTTTGATCAAATAACTGGGTACTAAAGCCTAGCCAAATTGACACATAAAACTTTCATCGAAGTCATATTGCCAATTTACATTTAAAGATATATTTGTTTTTACATTGAAAAATACAGCTCCCATCAACATCTGATACAATATTTAAAAGTTCCTATGATCCTAATTTTAGAATTTAACACAGAAACCCTATAACATTGCCTCCACTTTCCTCAAAACACACAGACACACAAAAAAATCCTACACAAAATGGTAGCTCATCAGACAGAAATGGTGCTTCTCATCAATACTCTCATTCAGAAGTCAACAGATTGAGTCATACCTGAATATTTTAAAATTCGAAATGTGGGATTTCATATTTCTGAAATTTTAATTCGATTTCCATAAGTTAATACCTGCCCCTTAATCCATAAGGAGTTCTGTCTCAACACAAGACTACATAGCTCTCTTTTTCTTCTGGCTGCTTCTGAAGTTCTCACTTACACTGGAATCATTTGTGCTGTCAAGCATCAACTTCCTACACACATGTTAACGGCTGCTGTTAACAGGTAGATGACTCACATTCATGTTTAACCTAAAAAGTGTTCCCCTGAAACCCAAAGATATTCACTTTCAATTCCTCTTGAGCATAGAGGTCATGTTTAGGTTGAGAATTTTTATCAAATGACACATAGTTTTTTCTCACTAAAAAATAGACTATTCCTTGAACAGAGCCACATACTGCAACTAGCACACTGTGTACTAAGTGATCAGCCTGTGAGAAAGAGTGTGAAATGGTTAATACCATATGAAATCAGCAACAGCCAGAAATTTGAAGACCAGAACCCATTTCTGGAATCCTGATAGTTTCAAAGCATTATATGAACACAGGTAGAGGTATCTCATACAGTGCCTGATGCTGTAGATGTCTAGGGAATATTTGTTAAATCTAAAGAGAAAGGGAGAGAAATTCCACCTTCTGGAGTTAAATGGGTGAGGAAAAACTAGAAGTTGACGTCAAACCAAGGATTGTATATATTTATGCTCAGTTTATTGATAGAAAAGCATATACCATTGACCGTTGTATTCTTACAATAAAGTAAGCTAGAGAAAACAAAATTAAGAAAATCATAAGGGAAATATATTTACTGTTCATTAAGTGAAAGTCGATCATCACAAAGGTCTTCATCCTTGTCATTGTCATGGTGAGGAGGCTGAGGAGGAGGAGGAAGAGGGGGGTTTGGTCTTACTGTCTCAGGGTTGGCAGAGGCGGAAGAAAATTTGAGTATAAGTGGACCCATGCAGCTCAAACTCATGTGATTCAAGGGTCAACTATATTTGTTACAGACTTTATGTTTACTCATACTCAAAAATATACTTTTAGAAATCTTTGTGAAGTCTTTAATTGAAGTGACTCACTAATTGTGAACAGATAGCCTCCAGGGATGAAGGGGATGGGGACACACAGCTCCCCCTAAACCATGGCTGCCACTGTGTCCCTACAGCCAGAAGCCAGGAGGGGGTCCTGAGCCACCAGAGCCGGCACTGCAGTCCTGCATCTAAGGGCCAGCATGTGACTGAGGCCAAACTAGAGCTGCTCAGCCAACAGAAAAAGTCAAATCACCAAATCCAGGGAGGTGACTTGACAGACATGTGGACACCAGGGTATAAAATTAGACTATGTTCACAGGCAGGCACAAGGGAAGCTGGTAGCAACTCCTGAGCTAAAAAGCAGGCCCGCTGGTTATGTGCATGGTTAGCTTTTTATCCAGCTCCCGGAGCTGTGAGCAAGCGCATGCTAGAAGTACTTAAAATAGGCCGAAGAACAGGCCTAAGGGAGGCCTCCAGTTAAATATCTGTGTCTGTACCTGGTGAACCTTATCTGATTATTAGAGTCAAGGTATGAGTGCACAATGCAGGGAAAAACTGGTAGACAGCAACTTGTACTTAACATAGCTTTGATAAGATTTTTAGTAGCCTTAGTTTGCCTACCAGTCCACATGAACTCAAAACTGACAACTGAAGACAGCAAACAGGAAAACTATAATTCCCACTAATTTGAAGTATTTTTTGTCTATTTAACTAAACCATTCTTTTTCTTCTGCCCTTTTCTTGTCACAATTTGACTTCACCTGCTCTGAGAACACACCTTTGTGGGCACCAGATAATGGCCCAGGCCCCATCTCCATCCTCTGTTCTGAGTTTTCTCTCTCTCTTCAAGCCGTCCAGCCCCATTCTGTTGATTTTAAGATACTTCCTTAAGAAGCCTACCAGGATATTCATTTGTCACTTCCCCAAGACACTACTTCCCAGACTCCTCAGCTCTCTTAACAACTGCCCAAGATGAACACGGCCTAGCATACTTCAGTCCTGATCCATGTTCTACTCCTTCTCATGCCTGGTTATACATTAGATTTACCTTGGGGACTTTAAGACACCATTGCTGAGGCTCCTCCCCAAAAGGTTCTGACTTAACTAAGCTGATGTAGGGTGCAGGTTTCAGTATTTTTTTTTAAAACTGAACACACACAGCCAGACTTAGGAATTGGTGGTGTGGCTAAAGCTTCTGCACACTGCCCCACGTGGTCTGGAAGAAAATTTGGGGCAAGAGTCACCACATAGCCACAAAGGGTCTCAGCAGTCACTACAAAGGACTACTGAGAAGCAGAATATGCTGTAAGAATCATAAGCACTGTAAGAATTACAAGCACCAAAATGACACAATTAAGTACATTTGGATAGATCAGAACTGATGGAAGTGGGGCCCATGAAAACATTTACGATTTCCTGATTTCCGACAAAGGGCCCTCTTTTATTCATTAGACCGGGTGTTCACCAGATTAATAGTCAATCTCATTCAGGGAAACAATGAACATCTTGCCATCAGGATGCATCTAGAGTCTGCAAAGGGTGCTCAGCTTTTAACTACCCAAATTCCGTCTGCAAGCTCATGAAAAAATGATGGAAATATCAAAGAACAGTCTGTTTCAGAATCGTTGATTTAAAAAGCACACAGCATACGATGACATAATTATATCTTTGGTGATTAACACAACCAGAATTTATTTAAATTAGGGACCTTCTGGTTGAAACAAGCTGCCGTCATAAGGTGATGTGCCTGGCACACGCTGTATTCAAAGTAGCATGTGATGAGCAAAAATAACCCCACACCAACTACTTTTGTTCATTTTGGAGTCAGTTTTCCACATCAAAAAAAAAAAAAAAACAACAACAACAACCTTACAAACCGACATAACATGAATTATGAGTAAAAATGAGGCTAAAATATAGTTTATCCATAAAATAACATGCATTTTAGCCTATTTTTACTCATAACTCATGTTGTATATGCATAGAATTATTTTTTCTAGACATGCGAAAAATGATGCTGGTATTTTAATAAGGATTACATTGAATCTGTAGATCACTTTGGGTAGTATAGACATTTTAACAATGTTGATTATGCCGATCTATGAGCATGTTATGTGGTCTAGGCAAAGAATTTATGAACAAGACCCCCCAAAGCAATCACAGCAACAGCAAAAATAAATAAATGGGACCAGGTCAAATTTAAAAGCTTCTGCACAGCCAAAGAAACAATCATTAGAGTGAATAGACAACCTACAGAATGGGAGAAAATATTTGCATGCTATCACATCCAATAAAGGGCTAATAACTAGAACTATAAAGAACTCAGGCAAATCAGCAAGGAAAATCAAACAATCCCATTAAAAAGTGGGCAAAGGACATGAACAGAAACTTTTCAAAGGAAGACAGAATAATGGCCAACAAATATATGAAAAAATGCTCAACATATCTAATCATCGGGGAAATGCAAATCAAAACCACAATGAAATATCACTCCAGGGAGAATGGCCTTTATCAAAAAGTCCCAAAACAATAAATGTTGGTGTGGATGCAGAGAAATAGGAACACTCATACACTGCTGGTGGGACTGCAAACTAGTACAACCTCTATGGAAAGTTGTATGGAGATACCTTAAAGAATTAAAAGTAGAACTACCGTTTGATCCAGCAATCCCACTACTGGGTATTTACTGGGTATTTACTCAAAGGAAAAAAAGACATTTTATAAAAAAGACACTTGTACTCGAATGTGTATAGCTGCACAATTCACGATTACAAAGATGTGGAAACAACCCAAGTGCCCACTAATACATGAGTGGATTAATAAAATGTGATATATGTATACCGTGGAGTACTACTCAGTCATTAAAAAAATGGTGCACTAATACCTCTTGTATTACCCTGGATGGAATGAGAGCCCATTCTTCTAAGTGAAGTATCACAAGAATGGAAAAACAAACACCATGTACTCACCATTAAACTGGTACTAATTGATCAACACTTATGTACACCTGTGGAAGTAACATTCACTAGGGATCGGGTAGGTGGGAGGAGGGTGGAGGGAATGGGTATATTCACAGCTAATCGGTCGGGGATGGGCACACTTCTAGCTTTGACTTGGGTGGTGCAAAGGCAATTTATGTGACCAAAGCATTTGTACCCCAGTAATATTCTAAAATAATAAAAAAAATTAATTCCCCAAGTATCGTGGAAACTTCTGGGTGGTCCACATGTAATTACTTAAGAAATGGTCAGTTTTGATTCAGTCACCTCATTCCTGTTTATAAATTGGCAGGGAATAGATCACAAATAAATAATACACGAGTACATTAAAAATTCTAGCACCACCCCCTCCAAAAAGATCTCTTGACTCAAAAAAGTGGGAGGTACTTAAAGGAGAGTCAAAAAGTATCATTCTGGGATACATCATGGAAAAATGGACAATTATTGCTGACCACAAAGATAAAAACACAGACGTTTTTCAAGTCCAACATGGACGATATAAAAATGAAGCTCTAAAACAAGTAGGAGGCTATTCCAGAATTCTCTTTTCTCCCTCATTCAATAATCAAAAACGAGATATATCCTAGCTTCATTCTCAAATCCCCCCTGACTTCAGGATCAAGCTGTTGCATATTGTTCACCATTAGCCAATGCATGGACAAACCCTAGCAGAAGAGCTGTGCCAAGGGCAAGTCCAGAGCCCTAGGACAGAATGGGCCTGCAACAAGACCAATCGTGATGCAACTGATTCAACCAATATGTACTGCGAATAGTGAAAGGCATTGGGATCGAGAGCTGAAGGTCAAAGAGGACAATTGTAGAAAATATTACAATTAAAAAACAGTATGCTATGGATCAGGGAAACCTTCCATGTGGAAATGGCATCAGAATTGGAATTTGAAAAATGAATCAATTTACCTGAGGCAAGAGCAGTGGGGGAATTTGAGGTAGAAGAAAGAATATATACAAAAATAATGAGGCAAGAGAGATGCTGATGCAATGAAGGCACTTAAAGCCCCTTTAAAGCCCCTTGAAACTGAAGCCAAAACTAAGGGATGAGTTGATGAAGAGGAAACAGGGTGATGAAAGACAAAGCTGGAAATGCAGGCTGGGACCAGATGCTCACAGGCCAAGAACAATAGAAAAGAGAGTTTACCTGAATGTAAAGGGGTGCTCTCTATGACTAAGCATGCATGTCAGATGATACAGTTTGTTTGTTTCCTGACACTAAGCTGACAACAGCATTGAGACCCACAGGGTTACCGTGAGATGAAATTAGACCAGTTAGGAGGCTACTGCAGTGAGGCAGGGAAAGACAAGGATCTGGCTAAGAAACTAGCAGCAGAAATGCAGAGGTGGGGGCACAGTTAAAATTTATTAATGGATAAGAAGCAATAGAATTTCATTATTCATAGGATGAGGGTGGTAAGAAAAAGGATAGAGTTGAGAGAAAGTCTGTATTTCTTCTTCAGTAACTGGTGAAGCACCAGTGGTTATGCCATTCACCAAATTAGGACATAGAGAAAGAAGGGCAGATTTGAAGAGGGGAGATACAGTCTGTTTTGGAAAAGTGTTTGAGCTTTATATGCCTGTGGAACACTAGGACGTGCCCTGTAAGTAGGTGAATATACTAGTCTGCACTGAGATGAAGAGAAAGACACAAGAACACTCAGGCTAGAGGTGCAGTTTGTAGTTTAAAAAGTGGGTGAAATCCCACAGGGAGAAGAAAGGGGAATTGAGGTCAGAATCCCAAGCAAACAAACCTCAAAGAAATTGGAAGAGGAAAAAGAACCCACGCTGTTTAAAGAGAGGGCAGCTCCAGAGACAGGAGAAAAAATTAGAGAATACTGTAAAGAGATATAACAAAAAATGCAAGAAAATGGAATATAATAAGAAATTCAAGAAAGGAAATGATTGACAATGTTAAATGCTTAAATGAAGTGAAAAAATTAGGAGTTGAAATGCATCTGTTAAATTTAACATTTAGCTCATTGTTGACTTCATCAAGAACAATTTCTGTAGTTGAGAAGAGGCAAATATTAGACTGTTTTGAGCTGGGTCATATATAGAAAGAAAGGAATTGAAGACCATGAATGTAGGCATTTATTTTAATGCAAAGCCTGGCTGGAAAGGCAAAGACACACCAATAGTTAGGCAACATAGGCGTAAGCAATGATAGAGAATTGTGTTTCTAACAGAGGGACTTAAACCAGAAGGCACTTTATCATGTTTCAGGGCTATTTTTATACATGATTTGCTTTTTCTATTTAACTCTAAGTTGCTTGAGTGCAGAGACACTAACCCAGTGCACATAGTAGCTGCTCCATAAATGTTACTTAATCAGTGAGTGAATGAATGAGTCAATTAATCAGAAAGAATATGAAGAATATAATAAACACAAACAGACTTGAAAATTATAGAAACAGCCTGGTGACACATAATAAAACTACAGTAAAAACATGTACATCCAGGTCTTAATTCAAATGACATCAAAGCTAACAAGTTATATGACATCAGTAAAAAATCTTATAATATTTAAGCTTTAGATTCCTCATCTGTAAATAAGAAAGTCAGAGTTGATCAGGAATGACAAAGAGGGTTTCAACTCATCCCCAACTCTGATGGATTGGTCATACCTGCCTGAAACACTGCACTGCAGAGAATTCTGAGACTCCGTCTTTATTTAAGGGAGTAGAGGATTTTAATGGATCAGCAGTGTCTGCCATGTACGCAGAAGGAGGAACAGGTGACACATATGCTACATGTTTGTTAATCCTGAAATAGATTGTGTACACAGCCCTCAAAGATTTTATATATATTTGTGTGTATATATATATATATTTATGTGTGTGTATGGATGTGTGTGTGTGTGTGTGTGTGTATATATACATGTGAAATTTATGGTCTTTTTTCTGAAAATTCATTCAGAATAAAGGTTTTTTTAAAATTCTACAGTGAATTGGATTTAAGACTAGAGAGATGTTTTATTCATGGCTTATCTCATATTTTTTTATAAAAACTAAACTAGCATGCCTGGAATATAGAGTCCACATATAGAAAATTTAGGTAGAGTGTTCTGTAAATGTCAGTCAGGCCCATTTGTTCTAGAGTTCTGTTTAAGTCTATTATTTCTTTGTTTATTTTCTGTTTCGAGGATCTGTCCTGTGCTGTCAGGGGCTGCTGAAGTCCCCGGCTATTACACTGCTGCTGTTTATCATTTTGTTTAGATCAAGTAGGATTTGCTTTATGAATCTGGGTGCACCTGAGTTAGGTGCATAAATATTTAGAATTGTTATGTCTTCTTGTTGAATCATACCCTTCACCATTATGTAGTGACCATCTTTGTCTTTCATTACTTCCGTTGATTTGAAGAGTAAGTTATCTGAAATCAGAACTGTTATGCCAGAAAATTTAGAATCAGTAGCATTTTTACAGGAAACGGTAGTGTTTGTTTTTTTAGCTAAATACACAGAAAAAATAATGTGTTCTCCCACCCCTTTCGCTTCTGCTAATACTTGGGTAGTGACTTTTCTGCATCTATGATGTGCAATGAGCATTCTTTTGCTAATTTCAAAAGACTGCTTTGATGGTGGTGGTGGTGAGTCTGATTAGCCTCACTGGCCAGATGAGGAAAACAAAGCACAGACAGAATAAATTACTTTCCTGAGGGTACTGGTAAACCAGAAATGGATGTGGAAATGATTTTTTTGGCCAAGCAGATGCAAGGGTTGATTTAGGCATTTGCTCAGTGGTTCCAGAGCTGTACAGAGAAAGGTCCTCTTGCTGTCTGGGTTCAGTACCCGAGTTTTACCATTCATCCAATACTAAGCTAAAATATAGTTCTAAACGCAAAGGTGAACCCCTTAATTTTAGTGTATATAAGCTATAAAGTAGTCTTATTTCCATAGCCACAGACTTACGGCACCAGCAACTATCTCATTCTTGGCTGCCATTATGAATAGACCTAAGAAGGAGATAGAGGAGTGAAAAGTTGCCATTTTTCTTCAAAACAAAAACTTAAACTTATTTAAGTTTGGCACAAGTGATTAGCGGAACAAGTAAAGGAAAAGATAAAATAAACTATCCCTTTTAAATTCAAATTAGTGGCTGCATTGATCATAGTTCAACAGATCTGTGAAAGTACAGTCTACTCCAAAGTGTTGAGAAGATTTTACTCATTTTACTGTCAAGTGTTAGAATGAAAAATAACTAAACAATCACACAAAGTGATAGATTCAAATAAACAAATACCAAAAGGGTCTATTTGGCCTGTAGAAGCCAGGTCAGACTGGATGGCTCTTTTGCCATGTTATTCAATTGGTTCAGTGAAGGACACGTGTGACTTTTAGTAGCCCTATTCTATAATGATCACATGCTGCTTTTCCAGAATATAGAAACATAATGTTTTGTGGATATAATTCTAGCCATCTGTCAACAAATAAAACAAGATTGCTTTTTGAAAAGTTGATTTGGGAATTAAGTGTTAAAAAGATCAAGGAAAAACTATAAACATACGTTATGAAGGAAATACTATGTAAAATTGTAATTGGAGGGTGATTAAATACCATTGGAATATGTTAAATATTCTTCACTAGCAATATTAGGAAAATTAAAAAATCAAATCGTTTGTGTTCCTGTTTACCTTTCACTACTATATGTTAATTTTTAATAATAAAAGTATCTCCATGTCAACTCACATTAAAATATAGGCATGCAGTCAGGACACGAGTCTTTAATTAAATGTGACAATTCTCTCAAACCACTGTGCAGTAGAGTAAAAGGTTCGAAGTGAATTTTTATTTCTCTATAAAAGTAGATAATGTAAATCTGCAGATAATTCTTTGCTTCTTTTTGATGCTGGCCACAAATCAATGTTTCTTAAAAGAGAATATGTTAATGGGATAAATATATAGAGAGTTTTTTAACACTATGAGCCCTGAAGCCAAGGAAGCCGAGGTTCAAATCCTCATCCCACACAGCTTACCAGCCCTGGGGAACAAGAGCAAAGTAACTGCTTAACTTCAATTTTCTTCTTTTAGCAATAGAAATTGATGACAGTTTATACATAGGTTGTTTTGAGAACTGAGACAATTTCCTGTAAAGCACTTAAAATTGTGCTTGACCCCTAGTAAATATTCAATAAATGTTATTATTATTTTTATTATTATACCAACATCAACTTTACTAACAGATTGCCAAATAGTCATTCATTCTGATAACCATCTGAAGGAAGATCCCTTAGATTGTGAGTGCAATATTAGTAGTAAAATAGCTCAAAAAGAGAAAAGAGATTTAAGAATAATAAAGTATTCTATAAACTCTGTTTTACATAGTAAAGTCTATATTTCTATGAATGGGACTAAGCTCAGAAATAAGATAGCAAATATTCAATGTACTATTCACTATAATTGGAATTCACCTTTTATTCCACATGTGAAATACTCTATATCCATAACTTTGTCGTATCAACTACTAATTTGAATTATGTAATCTATAGAAGAAATTTTCCATTATTCAAATGTATTTTCTAAGGTAAGATATATAATTTTTGTTTCTTTAATTTTTTATTATTTTTATTATAAATTGACAAATTATAATTATTTACTTTGGGGGTACAAAGTGATGTTATGATATATGCATATAATATAGTCTCCATGCTGTGCAATAGATCTCAAATATTTATTTCTCCTGTCTAATTGAAACTTTGTATGCTTTGACCAACAGGCACCTATATATATATATATATATATACATAAAATTGTTATTCAAAGTAATAATAACATATAACTATCATTCAAAGCAAAAGACCAGTTGAAACAGCTAAGGCATAATAGAAAGAAAATTGGAGTTCAATTTTTTTTGAATCTTATGCTCTGTCACTTATAGCCGTATTTGACCTCAGGCAAGTTATTCAGTCTTTTTGAAAACTGTGCCTGCTTTCATATATTTCAAATGGAGGAAGTAGACTTAAGGTTTTCAGTCTGGCATGTCAGGAGCTTAGAAGTCATCACTCCATCCTAACAGCAAGTAAAAAGCTGAACAAATCAAAAAATCAACAACTCTTCTTAGATTTGTCAGAGAAGTAAGGTCATAGGGCAAACCACTGCCCCCCAAATTGGAAAGATAGACAGGTGGATCCTGAGAATCACAACTTAATGGAGCAGAAGCTAATGAGTAGAAACTTCTGAGGGCACCAGCACCAGGACAGGAAAACCTGAACTGTAATTGATAAATTGTTAGAGGTTTAGTGTGGACAAGTCTGAGAACTAAAATCTCCAGGAGGACCAAGTCACAGGGAGGCCCTGAAGCTTTTGAAGTTTTACTTCCTGGAATTCTTCTCAGTTTCCCAAAGTGAAGATTATTTAAAAATTCCCCTGTGCTTTCAGCAGGGGAGAAGGAAAAGTACCCATTTTGGAATATGCCAGAGCACTGTTCTTCACAAGGCCTGACCTCAAGAGAAGCTACTTTATGGAGCCCAATCCTATTGGGGTTTTGTCAGAGCCTAATTGAGCTGGGGGGAGGGAAATACCCAGCTCTAGACCCTTCTAGCCATCCTGTCCTACCTGGGGACAGGAGGATGGGGGGAGGGAACTAAGAAGCACTTGTGAAGATCACAGTCGAGGGGCACAGGCTCACTACAAAACTGAGACCTAATCACAGAACTATACAACACTTCCCCACTCCCCACACATGACCACCACATTAGTAAAGGCCTATTCACTACAGTTTCTTTTATCCAGTACATGATTATAAGTCATACTAAAAGGCAAAATAACAGGATCTGAAGAGCCTGAGCAAGCATCACAATCAGAGTCAGATATGGCAGGAATGTTGGAATCATCAGACCAGGACTATTTTTAAAAAATTGTGATTACTATGCTAAGAATGGTAATGGAGAAAGTAAACAACATACAAGAATATGTGGGTAATATAAGCAAAGAGATGGAAATTCTAAGAAAAAAAAATGCTAGAGATCAAAACCACTATAACAGAAATGAAGAATGCCTTTGATGAGCTCATTAGTAGACCAGAAACACCTAAGGAAAGAATCTCTATGTTTGAGGACATGTCAATAGAAACTTTCAATATGGAAAAGCAAAGAGAAAAAAGACTGGAAAAAAATGGAACAGAATATCCAAGAACTGTGGAACAAATACAAAAGGTATAATATAAACCTAATGGAAATACCAGAAGGAGAAAGAAGAAATGGAAGAAATATTAACTGAGGATTTCCTCCAAATTAATGTCAGATGTCAGAACACAGATCCAGAGAGCTCAGAAAACACTAAGCAGAGTAAATGCCACAAAGCTACACCTAGGCATATCAATTCAAACTGCAGAAAATAAAATCTTGAAAGAAGCCAGAGGTTAAAACACCTTACCTATAGAGGAATAAAGATAAGAATTACATCTAACTTCTCCTCAGAAACCATACAAGCAAAAAGAGAGTGGAGTAAAATATTTAAAATGTTGAGGGGAAAAAACATTGATCTAGAATTCTATACCCTGTGAAATTATCCTTCAAAAATGAAGGATAAATAATAAAGACATTCTCAGACAAACAAAAATTGAAGGAACTTTTTGCCAGTAAACCTGCCTTGCAAGAAATGTAAAATAACTTCTTCAGAGGGAAGGAAAATTATAAAGGTTAGAAACTCCGCTCTACATAAAGGAAAAACATTGGAGAAGGAATAAGTAAAGGTAAAATGGAGATAATAACAACAGTCCTAGGGCCTTTGTGGGGCTTAAATGAGTTAATAAATAAGGTAATTAGTAACTTACCAAGCAAGCAAATGGTGGGCGCTCAATATATGTTTATGACAGAAAAGAAAAACTAAGCAGTAATTAATTGAAAACATTTAAACCTGATATAATTTTGATTGAGCAGATTATGTGTTCTCAAAATATTTGTTTAAAAAAAGGGAGGGGGAGGAGGAGAGAAGAGATAAAAAGAGGGAGGGATGGATGGAGAGACAAAGCTGTAATTTAAGTGACCTTATACTGCTATTACAGGTAATACACTAACTGATCACCCTACATTACAGCAGCAATATTTATGCTTAGTTCCAGTAAGTTTTCCAGGATAGTTTCCACTGAACAGCACCTGTTGGAATGGTGGTAAAGAATTGGTCATGCACAGACTGTTAACCTCATCTCTCGCTACAGTGACCACCGCTCCTCTCTCTTCCTTTTATTTCCTGGAGGTGCCAATTTCACTCTTCTTACTAGAGTTTATACTATAAAGTTTTAGTTAGTTGGGTCACAATAAAATTGTGATAATGGGCATTCGATACTTTTCTTCAACTATGACATGAGAATTAGTGGGGGGGGAAAAAAAAACAGAGACAAAATTCAATTACCTGTATCTTCTAACGTGCTTGAGGGGGAAAAAAAAAATCTAGTGAACTAACTAGATAAAAAAGTCAAAGATGAGATATTATAGCTGCTCAGGAGAAAAGAAATGATTGTATTGATTCAGCCATATGACTTTTCTGCAAATAATACGACTTTAACATTTGTCACCTCATTGCTGTGTGGCATGCCAAGTTACAGGATGTTCGAGTAGGCTGCATCCATGAGGAGCCCATCTCAGAAAAAGAAAAGATTAAATCCGCCCCCCCCCCAAAAGGCTGAAAATTAAAAAGGAATGAGAAGAAGAGAAAAAAAATCATAGAGGAGAAATATGAGGAAAAGTTAATGAAAGACAAAGAAGACTCCCACCAACATCAACAAAAGAAAGACAAGAAAAAACTATAACCTCCTAAATGCAACAGTTAAAAACGGAACCTAAAAAGATGCAGCTCAAAGCTGAGGAGGGCATTCCGTGGTGCTCCTTCCTCCTCAGAGCAGTGGTTCTGATTAATGTCCTCTTCCCTGGGACTTCTAATAGTACGTAATAAAGGAACTTTACAGTTAATTGGTAAAATGTGCTGTCCACAAGTTAGAGGAAAAATTCTTCTATAGAGGAAAAGATATGGGATTGTGCTCAAGAAAGTGTATTGCTGGAGGAAGATCTCATAATATAAAGTTAGTGATCACAAAAATGTCTCTCTCCTTAACTCATTACAGAAATAGAAAATTTCCTCTAATCCAAAAGATGGCAATGTCAATCAAAAAATACACGGAACTTGAGACCCAAAAAAAGTAGCAGAGCATTATTTGGACCATTTCTGAAAACCTTTAACTTATACTGCATATAGAGCTGGGAAGATAGGGGCTCAAGTGAAGAATTTTTGAGGAACGGTGGAAGAAAGGAAAGAGAACAAAGAGAAAGAAAAATTGAGGGACAAACAGAATTGCAGAGACAAGGAGACAGAAAGCCACAGAGAGACATTCAGAGAGATGAATAGAGGCAAAGAGAGACAGAGAAAGATAGAATGACTTACTGCAGGGGGAAAAGGATTGCAAGAAATCACCTACTTCACTTCTCTGCATTCAGGCCTCTTCATACCAACATTAGTTAGACAGAAGAAAATATATCTTTTTAGATGTATAGATGAACAAATTTGGGGATTTCATGAATAAACTATTCTAGATAGCCAATTCTCCTATGTGGGAAATGTTTCTTACAGCAAATATAAATCCTACATGCTTGCTGTGTTTTCTTCTCAATATTAGTGGAGGATGGTCTGAGTCTATCCTCTAGGAAATAATTTTTCTTTCTTATATCTTCCCTCAGGCTTTTTCTTTTCTTGGCTGAATAATTGCTCCTTTCCCTATTCTTCATGATTCTAATTGTCTAAACTTTTAATTATCTTTATTGGTTTCCTGAGCATCCTCTACACATCCCCCTAAGCTCTCCTCAAGGTGATCTAATAACAAGAACCAATGAATATGTAGAGGTCATCTTATGAAGCTTGTAGGAAATAAAGCAGTTACACAGGCCTTGCTTTGACCATCACAATCGTCCTTTAATGCAGACATTACAGTTACCCTTATTGTACCAATAAGAAAAAGGCACAAAGGGATTAAACATCCTAGATATTGCTAGGCAGAGAGAGGAGGACGGACACGTGGGCAGGAACATGAGTTCAAAGGCAGCCAGTCCAGCTGGTATAGGGAGGAGAGTAGAAGGACAGGAGGCAGGAACAGAAAATGGGAGCCATACTCTGAGGGGACTTATGTGCCATGGCAAGGATTTTTCATTGCATCCACCAGGCAATGGACATTTTAAGCAATCCCATGCAGGACCAGGATTGTTTTAATGGACAGCTACTCTGCCCCTGGTATACAGTGTGATGTCAAGCAGGTGGGAGAGGTCTATGCCCAATAACCTATGAGGATATTGGGAGTCTCTTGCAAGAAACCAGGTCAGAGGTGAGGAGTTCCAAACTAAGGCAAAAGCTATAGAAATGGATGAGTTGGACCCACATTCATAGGACATTAATGGACAGAGGAAGGACAGTCCATGAAAGAGACTGAAAGTAGCCAAAGCAGCAGAAGAGTGGCTGGGGAGAGTGGCACCCACGGCAAATAGCACTGCTGTGGTATGAATGTTTGTGTCCTCTGAGCATTCCTATGTTGAATCTCCAAAAGTGATGGGATTGGGAGGTGGGGCCTCTGGAAGCTGACTCAGAGTTCTCCTGAATGGGATTAATGCCCTTATAAAGCAGAGCAGCCCCAGGAGAGTTGCTGCCCTTTCACCGTGTGAGGACGCAACAAGAACATGTCTTCTATGAACCAGCAGATGGTCCTAACCAGACATCAAATCTGCAGCCTTTGAACTTCTCAGCCTCCAGAACTGCGAGAAATAAATTTCTGTTGTTTATAATCTACCCCATCTGTGATATTTTGTTATAGCAAAATATTGTAATGGACTAAAACAAGCCAAGATTAGACAAGCGGCTGCACAGAGGCTGCAAAGAAGCCCCAGAGTTGGTGCTTGGCACGTCCCCAAGAATGGCCCTAGTGTGGGTACTTTAAGTAAGCAGAGAGGGTGGAACAAAAACTGTGAGTTAAGAAGTAAATACTAAAAGACAAAAATTATTCTTCCTAGAATTTTTATAATGATGTTGAGAAATGAGATAAGGCAGTCACTTGAGGAAAATTTAAGAGGCAGGGAAGGAGTTTTGCTTTGGAGGATGTTACAGACAGAAGAGAATAAGCAGAATATAAGCAAAGTATCATCAAGCATTACATTTTTATGGGTGAAAACACATCATCACTTGGCAATGAGTAAGCCTTAGCTAAAAATAGAATGATCCTGGCATTACATATTCCCATGGTATGCTGTATTAAGCATTAATGTATGTAGTAAATCTAAGAGACAATTAGGATGTTTAAACGGAATTTATTGGTCTCTACGTGATAGATATTTATATATATTCCAAACTCTCTACTAATACTGCCCACAAGGAAAATGACCAGTCCAAATGAAAAGAAAAAATTCCAATTTTTATATATATATATATAAATCGGACTGACTTATATATGTATAAGATATATATAAATAAAATCAGTCACTAGGTATCACGGTCCCACATAATAGCAGGTAATAGAGTGATAGTGATTTCCACCTAAGATGTTTATGAAGCATAAAATAACCTATGTTTTTAGTTTTTAGCTTCAGCATTATTTTCATTACACCACGTAATATACAAGTATCTAGCACTGTATAAATAAATTGAATTAAACTTTGTCAATATCTTTGGAGTCCTGATATTCCTGATTCCTGTGCTCAAAAAGAATCATTCAAATTTTAATAGAATTTTAAACACCCCATGAAAGCTTTCTTAGTCTAATTTTGCTGCTCCTCTGCAATCTATAAATAGCATTCCCATTAATGCAGTATCAGATCATCATTCTTAATGTCCCTCCTACCACATCGCTTACTCAGCTACCAATTTGCTATGGCTTCTAGGCCTATTCTAGCCTTTTTACTAATATCCTATTTTTCTTGGTGGACTTTCCAAAGTGCTCTTTCCATCTACATATGGCAAAACTACTCTGTTTCTTTCTCATTCTCTTCTTTATCAATAACATTTGACACTTGAATTCTAACCTCTAGATTTTGAAATTGTGTTTTAGGAAGTTCTAACCCAGGACTCCACTCAATTCACCTGCCCATCCAGGCCTCATCTAGAATATCTCTAATTTTATCAATTTACTATATCAGATTCTCCATGTTTTATCTGAAAACATAGTTGTACTGCTAAACCAAAAGTTTGAAAAACAAAACAAAATGAGTTTTAAAGTTTTAGACCCCTCCTACTGTGTCACTATTTTTTCAAAGTCTAAATAAACAGTATATGTACCCAAGTACTTTTGCCATCTTATGGAAAAGTATTCACTTGTTCATTCTGGAATAAGTATCGTGTTAATACTAATCTCTTTAACCAAGTCCACAGTGGTATACCATTTGGGGCATGAAAAGCAAAATATCACTGAGATCTGCAAAGGACAATGGTAAAAATAGATTATTAGTCAACAGCCAGAAATCTATTTAAGTATTTCATGCTGAAGGATTAAAAAAAAAATAAGAAAAGAAAAATGCTGATACCAAGCAAAAAATTATTTTGTTAAAGTGTAATTAGCTGCTGCTCAACTTAAGGTGTCTTGAGAAAAGTGGAAATAACTTCAGTTTGACTTTCTTTTTTTAAGATGGCCTGAGGTTGGCTTTGCCAGTAATCACATAACAACAGCAGACTTCTAAGCAGATGGATAAGAACCAGATGTCAAAAGCAAATTAGCACATCATGAGACTGCTCCTTCCCCTGAACAATCGAAAGACATCCCATAAGATGATGGGCTGGCTCTTTGCCAGCCATACCTGAGGCAGGAGATGTCTGGGTGAGATCAAGGAATGGCACAAGGAAACCATGGTAAGAAAACAAGAAAATACGAACTTATCTATTCTATCAGTGCTTTGAAAGCAATTATCTCACAGATCCATGTTCGATATTATTTGGAGGAATCTAATAAGACCTGTACCTTTGATAAAGTTTAAGACAAAACAAGGACAGCTAACAGAGATATTGGGTGTCACCAACAAGCCCAGCTGGCTGTTTCTCAGGACTCAGACAGCGATGATAGTTTTAGGATCTGGCCCTCAACCTTCAAAGCTAAAAATCTCACTTTAGCAGGCTGAGAAGGGATTCATCCCCTAGGGATGGACTCATTGTAGACTGACATAAATCACAGAATGGTAATGGCCATATTTAAAAAGAGATCTATAAACATCACAGGGACCAAAGCCCTCATATTTGCTTGACTCGGGTATTCTTTCCCAATAGGCAGACACATCTGAGAATCCAAATTATGATCAGAAACTTGCAGGGTTAGCATGGACTCAGAAAAAAAGGGGGCATTAGTTAGATGCTTCAATTCTTTAATAATAGACAAAAATGCCTGCTGCCTCTACCTTCAAAGGAGAGATGTTCTGGGCAACGGAGAAGAGTGTCACTAACAACCTCTCTCCCGGACAATGCTCATGCCATCATTGACCTCTGTGATTGCAAGACCTCTGAGGGGTCAGGGACACTGTCTTGTTCATCAATATATCCCATGTCTGGCACCTGGAAGGCATTCAATATATATTTCTTGGCTGAATGACCTCAACTCACCTTTTTTATGTTTGTAATGCTGACCAATGCATATTCTATTTTGAAATATGTTAATATTCAACCCAGTTACTATAGAATCTGCTGACCCATGGGCCATTTTATATAAAAGCTGACTTTATCTATCTCTGCTCTAACTTATTAAATTGGACTCTTAGGAGAGTCATCCTATATTCATTATTTAAAAATGTATTATAGATGTGAATCTGAACTGTTCCCAACCACCAGCAACACTCATTTTGACCTTTTCCAGATTATTTTATTTCTAATTGGTATAATTCTGACTTGGCCACTGGTGAAGATCTTTGAGTCATGAAAATTAATACCTAACCTGGAAATAAGTACCAACTTTGAACTGAGCCTTTTCTTCTTCCCTCCTCTTCCTCTCCAGTGGTTTTTTTTCTACAACTTTCCTTTGACTTTAAAGGCCCACTTTTATCTTTCCTTTCCACTTCTGTACTGATGTGCACTCATTGTCCAGCTTCCATTCCATTCAACTTCTAATTAATAATTTCCATTTCTTTCCCCCACTTTGTTTCTTATTTCCTAGTGGTCCCATCAACTTTCTATCTGCAGACCACCTACCCCCTCATTCAAATCCATTATCGACATGAACTTCATGCAACATGACTTCCTAATCCTAGACGATGAACGAGTTTACTTATTTTTCTCAATGTTTGTGGCCAAAGAATTGTCTGTTTTGAGGATTCTGCACACAAGAAGCCAAAAAGAATTAACACTACTAAAGTGAATAAAGCAAATAAAAATGTTAACAAGTGTTAATGCTTCAGGATCAGACTCTCACTGCAATGCTGGTGTATGTTTGTGCAATATTCATTGTACACAGGTCATTGCATTTTTAGCACAGACGATGCTCCTTCCGTCACACAGCTTGTCACACTGCAGAAGCAGCAGAACAAGGTGTCGTGACACAGTGAATCCCTGCCATGCCCAAACAATATATTTTTTTGCCACGATCACACCCTCCACAAAAAAGTTGACCAGTACAATAATATCTTAACTAATTAATTAACTAGTCTTGTAAGACCTCACTACTAATATAAAAATATGATGGTATACATATATGAAACAATGTCAAATACTTTCAGACAACACTATTTACTAGTTATTTACAAATGAAGTAAGGTGTCTAACAGGGTCCCTGGCACATAGTAGGAACTTAAAAAATTTTTAATTCCTTTTGCTTCTTTTCTCTTAAGTTTAGTACTCCCTCTACACATACATTCACATATGTGCCTATATTACTTCCCTAATTTGCTCTATTTATTAATTAATAATGAGTGAATTTTTGAGAAACAGTGACACAGAGGCCCATAGGATACATTTTCTTAGTAATAATAGAATTTCTGATATATCTTTATACTATTAATAAGAATGGGAAGAATTAAATATTGGACATGAAAGAAAAGATTAAAGAGGATATTCTTATTGATTCATTTATGCTCTTTTATCAAACATCTGGACTTGCTCCCTGTGATAAGATGTCAAAGATAATTTTTAATACTTTTCACTAATGCATTTCCTTCATCACTCCTTGGAAAGCTTTCTATTAATATAACATCAGAAAGCCAGTCAAAATAAAAATTTAGGAACTATTACTATTACTAAATGCAGGTTCCTGGGTAAAGTGTCAAAACACTTCCAAAGGGCCAGATTTTAACCTCCAATTCGTTCCACTTACTTCTGTCCAATTACTAAATGCATGCCGCTCTAACCAAGGTGCACATTTTTTAAGTTTGACATTGACATGCACCACACAGAGATCAGAACTGGGCAGAAGCCCATGACTTACTATGATTTATATTCTGTCATTGGAGCTAATGCATAGTGAATGGTTCGAAATTCTCTTCCCTTTCTCCAGCCCTTTAAATGGAATCGAGCATAGGCACAATATTAATTTTAAAGTTAACTTACTCTAATTGAATGGCAATGCTTTATTATAGTCATGTATCAAACAAGGACCATAATACATCATAAGTGACACAAGCCCTGCTTTTCATTTTTCTTGATTTTTCATTCACAAACTCTTTAAATATCACTGCTAGCACATTAATATATTCTGTTAGTAATTAACAATACTAAATTATCCCTATATAAGCCACAGTATTGCTAAATCATGTGCAATGATATGCAAACCAGTTCATATTTCTTCAAACAGAAGCATTCTTATACCATAGAAACCCACAGCTAAAGGAATCTTAAGTAGTGATCCAGTTTTCCTCCAAGAAAAACCAATTTTCTCACATGTTCCACCTCTTTGTCCCTTAGATGGTTCTGTCTCTTAGTAGCATCCAAGATTAAGTAATGAGTCAATGACATTTCTTAAAAGATCTATGTAATGCTATTCAGTGAAAAAGAGATAGTTCTCACTGATATGGTTGATTTATAACTGACTAGAAATATTTAAAAAAAAGAAACCCATGCTTGGATTGAGAAATCAAACATGATTTTTGTCAATATCTGATGTTCATTGTAAATATTAGAATTGGTCTAATATAAAACTGTAAAATCCATGCCAATGCCCTTCACCTCTCTTGAGAAGGATCCCAGACACTATGATTCTTGCTCATATTAAATGTGAGGACTAAATGATATAATATATGTAAAATAGGTAAAAATATTTCAGAAACTTAAAAACATCATATAATTATAATTATAAAACTGAGATTGCCAGAAGCAGCAATAATTATAAATACCAAAGTTAGAGAGAAAAGAGTCTTTGGCTTTATACTGTGGAGAGCTGGGAATATATAATTTAATTTGAATAATATAAGAAATTCAGGTGTGTTATTCTTTCTTCAGAAAAAATAAGGTTTAGCCTAATCCAACTCCAAACCAAACAGGTGTTTTTCTAGATCCACAACTTTACCGTGGCCATCTGGAACTTTCACAATGTTTCCCTATCTTTGAAGCACTTGCCCCCTCCTCCCACCCCCAACTCTGACTAATTTCTACTCATCCTTCTGTTTACAACTCAAATGTCACTGCTTCAAAGGAATTATCCTGCCCCAAACCCTACTCCAAACTAGGTCCGGTCAGTTTCCCTTATGGGTATACTTTCAAAACACTTTGTACTCCTCCTTTGTAGCACCTAATACGATCATAATCACAAAATCACTTGGCCGTAATCTATGTTCCATGCGCACGGGGGAGCACATGTGTCTTGTATGTTCTATCCCCTGGTATAGAGCTGGGGCCCAACAGCCATTAGTGGAAAAATGAATGGCTAGTTGTCAGCCTCTCAGTCTCTACATGGAGACAGCTGAAGCTCTTCCACGCAGCTTGAGTTCTCTGGGTAGGTGTCTGGTATTCTATAGTGTGTGGCTGCTTTTGACTGATTTCAGTATTTTTGTTCCTGTGAGTTGGCTTCAATCACAGCAATTCCATTGGCAGTGTCACTCCCACGTGTGGGGTGAGAAGCGATGATGCTATTTCAATGTCTCTGGATGTTCCCTAGATGGCAATAAAGGTTATGTCATCTACATGAGCCAGCCTTAAACCACTTCATCTTCCCCCTCATCAGCAAGATGATCTCATTGCACATCCCTCAGGAAAGCCCCTAGTTCTAAGTTTCAAGCTCTGCTTGGTACCTGGCCCATGTGCTGAGCTTATCCACTCACCGCTTTGCT
This sequence comes from Eulemur rufifrons, assembly GCF_041146395.1. Classification (NCBI taxonomy): domain Eukaryota; kingdom Metazoa; phylum Chordata; class Mammalia; order Primates; family Lemuridae; genus Eulemur; species Eulemur rufifrons. Next base: position 34,433,009 of record NC_090998.1, on the reverse strand, counting down.
TTCTGAAAACAACACCCTGTCAGAGAGTGTGCATAAGAAATATACTTTCAGAAATTCTATGACTTTATTGATGTGCGAAGAATGCAGAATATAATAAATGCTTACACAAAGTTGAGCATTTAACCCACACACTGATAAGAGAATGACTTATATCTATACTTAGCTCTGTGTTATTTTATTTATAAAGAGAAGCAGCTGTCACATATCAGACTCTTCACTATGATCAGCATAACCATTCTTTGCTGCCGGTGAACCACGCTAATTCATATTCTAAGATGAGGCATCTGAGCTGAGCATCTTCTTGTGTCACCGGGGATGGCTTCCCCCTCCCATCAGTTCTACAAATCTCATGGCTTATAATTAATCTTCTCCGACCCCATCTATGTCACGAGAAAATGGGGGTGTGGTATTTGCTGTGGAACGCTAGATGGTTACAACACCTGATGAAGAAAAACTGATGACTGCATGACATTTATCAGAATTTTTTCCAGGCCAACATTAAAAAAAGTAAAAAAGCCAACCTGGAAACATGCATTTTTCAGTTGTTTCTGTTTTTATCCTCCAGCTTCTCTTGGGTAAATATCCAGACTACTGTCCTTTCCAAAGCCTTGAATTTTGAAAAGAATGCAAAGTTGTTTGTATTCTGCTCTCTATTGTGCTGACTGACTGTACAATGCTGACAATAGAAACATTTCCCCTTCTGACCTTAATATCAATCAGTGGACATTGTCAAACTTGACATTTTATTGCTCCTTCCTTAGTGGCATGCTGTAAATAGAAACATCATTGTTATAAATTGTTCTCTGAAGTTTGACATTGTACAAATTACACTGTGTACTCTGTTTTATTAAATGGTAAAACTCAACAGGTTTTCTATCAGGAGGCCAACTTACGGTACTTTGTTTTCCTAAGAAATGAGTGTAATGTTGGCAGGTTAAGCAAGAGGCCTCATCATAATCAATCTGTCAGCAAATAAGTTGTAAAATCTTTTTCTTAGGATACAATTTAAAGCATTTATCCTGATCTGCTTTAAAATACATCTTTTTATACCTTAACATTAATGCATTAACAGTAATACATTATATCAGCACAACCTGATGCCTGCACTTTGAAAAAAAAACCAACACATAAACACAAGGTCAAGAATAGGTACATAAACAAAAAGAAACAATGAAAGTAAAGAGGGATCAGATGTTTTTCATATCTCTAAAAGGTGTTTAACTCACTCACAAATATCTAAATGTCTAAATACATACTATATGTAATATACCTGAATTTATGCGTGGAATACAAAAATTGATAAGTTTGTCTACATAAAACAACAAGAAAATAAGACGTTATAGGATAAGTATTGCTAATAACAATAGGTGCTCTAGAACAAAGGTTGGCAAACTACAGCTCCTTTGTAAATAATTATTACCAATTATTTGTACATAAAGAATTGTCTATGGCTACTTTCGTTCTACAACAGCAGAATTGAGTAGTTGTAAGAACAACGTGTGGTTCCCCAAGCTTAAAATACTTACTCTCTTGACAGAAAAAGTTTGCCAACCCCTACTGCAGGTTAGAGGAAGAAGAGATGGCTATGCACAGGACTGGTAAAGAATGGCTTGAAAAATGGGTAGAAATCAGTGAGGAAAGGGGATGAGGGAAGAGTATTCTAAGCTGAGTCACCTGAGCAAAAGTGTAGAGGTGGGAATCTGCGGGGAGCGGATTCAAAAGCCAACCTGGTTTGAGGTGCTGGGGGTGATTGTTGGAAGGGGAGATCAAGTAGAAAAGGTGGTTTTGAGTTTGGCACAAGACTGACAAAGTCCCTAAATGCCAAGTGAAGGAATAAGGACTTCCTCTTCCCAGTCAACACAGGAGAGCTTTGGGAGAGGAGGGGTGGGTATTTGTTTTGCTTTATTTTTAGCAGATAGGTAAAACAATGAAAGATACAGTTGAGAAACCCATTTTTTATTTCAATAAAGCATTCATTTTATACCATCTAACTATATCAGTTTACTATAGAGCAAACAAGATTGTCAAAGAGTTTTTTATACCACCTATATAAATTTATCCTTCCTTTTCATTCATTTCAAAGAACATTCAACAGTGTTATTTATAGTTTCTCACCCAGCACATATTTGTGTCCCTTATACCTGTGATCCATATTTTCTTCATGTTTAATACTTGAAGAATCAAAGCCCTGAGCAGCAAAAGAGGAAAAAAATGACCTTTGACCCTGTCCCTTTTGATTTACAGGGTGTACAGGTGCTGTCATTTTGATTTGTCCAAAGGTTAAAGCTTAAAGGCAGTATAGAAAGTGCAGTCCTCCAAAGAAATAAATACGCTAGGGCCAGCTCCCAGGCAAATCGTATTTGATACTTTTGCTCCTGGCTGTTGGCCATTTTAGTCTAGTGCTAGAGGCAACAGCTCAGCCTGGGAAAGACTTGGCAAGTCTGTTCAGGTATCCAGTGACCTTGAATGGTGTAGCTCAGTTGCAAACCATTTGTGCCTAAGCCTTCATGTAACTTCTGCAGCACAATTACACGTTCATGATAGATGTATTCCCGGAACTACCTAGGATCCATCTATGACAGACTCTCCAAATCTTCAGATTATCCTTGAAACTTTCAGGTGTCACCCAGGACTAGATTAGATATCACAAGATCACTCAAAATGTAAATAGAGACTTCAGTTCCGATTCAAATCAACCTCATGCTCCAGAGGCTATGATGGAACTAGCTTTAACTCAACTAACCTAGTTTTATGGAGAATTTTTAGTTGACAAGTATGAGGGGCAATATTATTATTGTATTGAAATATTATTATAAATTGAAAAATCACAAGCTCTGGAGTTAAAAAATCTGAGTTTAATTTTACTAGTTGAGTCCCTTTCAGCCAATCACTTAATTTTCCTGAGCATAATTTTTTCTTACCTGTAAAATGATATAGTCATAATCTTACAGTGTTATGGAAAAAAATCGAAGAGAAAACATTTGTGAAATCACACTGTAAACTTTAAGCCCCTCTACCAATATTTCCTAAAGTGTTATCTGGGAGGCCCTAGAGACACCAAGACCCCTTTAGTTCTGCAACAACAAAACTATTTTTATAACAAAACTAAGCTGTTATTTAACTTTTTCATTCTGATTATCTCAAGTTACAGGGGAATTTTCCAGAGGCTAACTGACACTATGACATCATCACACTGTCAGCAGATGAAATGGTGTGCTTGTGTACATTTATGTTTTCCAGAATTTTCTAAATAAATCTTTGGGGTCCTCAATAAATCCTAAGAGTGTAAAGAATTTCTGATATCAAAAATTCTGAGAACTACTATTTTATAATATCAGTTTAGAATTCCTTAAATGTACTTTGTAAGCAAATAATGCACACATTGTTTGTTCTTTTGGTAAATATAAGCGAAGATTAGAGAAGCAGACAGAAATATCTTTGAATGCTATACATTGTGAACTTAGCAATTTAAAAATAATAAGAATGGTAAGGGAAAACATTGCAGTTCAGCTATATCAACTAAGTTGCTTAGTGAGTATTTTTTATATGTTTATCATGTTGCTCTAAGGCACAGAAAAGTCCAATATACTTCCAACTCAAAATACCTCAAAATAATTAGTGAATAAAAGTATTTTATAGGACAATATGGATGTTGATTAAAATTCTGACTGAGCTATTTCATTCTGTAACA